>NC_090076.1:8195152-8267963 GCF_038355195.1 Osmerus mordax | reverse complement strand
TAGATGAGTCTTCTCCTCATTTACAGCCAGAGGCTTGGGCTAGCCACATCTATATCCAGTGGTAATGAAGACCCTACAGAGGCCAAGGAAGACAGTGCATTAGAGAGGGAAAGAAGGAGAGAGGGAAAGGTAGCGAGCATGGGAGGGAAAGTCAATATTGAAGTGGAGCGCCGAGAAGTAGTATCAATTTTCAGATTATTAATTCAAATTCGCGTCTGCAGCCGGGCTCAAATTAAGAGAGCGCAGCCTCGCTCCCGCTTGAGCAAATTAGGGGTTTAACGTATTCTGTTTCAGGAGCTCAAATAGGCGACTCATTCCGCATGCGAGGGGTCTGTCTGGACGCCCCTAATAAAAGCGAGGCTGAGCACGCGGGCCGTGGCCGGGACGGGGAAGAAGCCCGGCCTACACCTGTTTCACACGGGGGCTGCCCGCTAACTCAGCTTTCAAACCTGGCAGGGAGGGAGAAATCCGGGACAAGGGAGCCCTTTGTCTGGTCGATGGCAAAGTGGGATGCAGAGAGGCTATTTTCATTGGAGCAAGGTGTTAAATGTGAAGCCTTGCTCCATTAACTGTGGGTAATTGCTCTTCTAATTCGCACAAACAGCATACTTTGGAAAGGCATCCGGGGTGACTAATAGAGGGGTTAGGGGAGAGGAGAAGGAGAGCTTGAGATGGTAGAGCATGGCCAATCGGCTTTAGTTACTGTATCTCACACAGGAGGACGTGTTATGTCGTATTCATGAGGAGAAGTTTGGCGTTAGCTAGAGAATGTGCTTACTGTTTGATAATGAGCTCTCCTCCTGTTTGTGTGGGTGTTTGTCTGGTAAAGGGTGGGCGTTTACTGGGAACTCTTTAGAGATTAAATTCTGTTAATTACCATCATCCTTCAACCTTAACATGTATTAATGGGGAAGCCATTGCACATTTCAGAAACTGTTTAAGCATGAGGGTGGATTACGACTTCAATTGTATTTCTTCCCCAGTCTGTGCAGTCACCACAATTATACTAGGCTAAAGGTTTACTTCTTTTGAATATTTATTAACATGTTCATTAGAGAATGTGCTTGGAATCCAACCGATGATCTTAAAGCCTTTCTCAGGTTATGTGATGTATTTACAGGAAACAATCTCGCCTGGAAATATCTAGGAAACGCACCGCTTGGTGTCAAAGGTCACCAAAGTCGGGAGGGATCTGGCCGAGCGGAGGCAGGAGAGGTGACGCGTGTGTCAGTATCAATAAGTGACAAGCAGGTGGAGCTGTGAGCAAAGTTAAGCCCGAGGAAGGGCTCCCAGTCGCTGCCTTCCAGCTGGTTTCCAGAGAGAGGGAGGGGCGGAGCGGGTCACCAGCCAGGAGAGGTTTGCTCTCAGTCCAGAAATCGTCATTAGCCGGGCTATAAACAAACAATGCTACCTCATTTTTCATGCTTACTCCCTGCGAGCGCGAGCGTGCAGACATGGTCTACAACCGATCCCATTACTGGATCATCCTATTATTATTAGAAATGTACAAAAATATCAAAACATTTTATTACAAATGCTGATACTTCCCCTGCCCTTCCTTCCTACTCAATGCCCACCACTGGGTGGTTAAGAGTGCGAGGAGAGAGAGAGAGACCAACAGTCCAGCGAGGCGGTAATCAGAATAATTCCAGGCCAGTGTAAGCCAGTGTAAATGCGTGGTGCGCTGCCCTGTATACAGCTTGTCATTTTTTCAATTACTTTGGCTGTGGTTAAATGCTCATTTTCAGCAGCCAGCCCCGAGCGAAAAAAACTACTGAGCTCCATTAGGTTTAACCCACAGCTTCGTCCTCATTAGCTCCTCCAGTTAGACAGGAGTGAGGGAGAGGCTGGGCTCGCCGCTATAAAGAGGTCAGTGGAGTCAGTGCTCCATGCCATGAGAGGAGAGATTGTTAAGGACTTCCCGGGCCCCCACTGTACCCCAGCTGTTGTACAATGGCGCGATTGCTGTGAAGGCTCGCGTGACCTTTAGGGCAAGGCGGTCGGACAGCCCTAATTGACCGGCTCGTTCTTTCGCTCTCTCTCTGTCTCTGTCTCTCTTTTTGCTCTCTTGTCTCTCTTTTGCTCTCTGGCTGTCTCTCACTTGCTCTCTCGATCCCTCTCTTTCTGTCTCCCTTTTAACCATCTATCTATCTATTTCTCCTTTCCAGCTCTCCAGCTATCTGTCTCTCACAGCTGTCTCACTCTTGTTCCTCTTTCTCTCACTTTTCCCTCCTCATTCACTCGCTCTGACGGGACCAGCAGAGGAACCACAAACACAGACAGAACAGCCTGTAATGCTACAGTAAGCTAAATGGCAACAACGGTGACCAAAGCTCGTCAAGAATAGCTCACAGTGTCTTCCGACGTCATTTAAATTTGGGAGCACGTTCACTTTCTCCAGATGGCGTGTTTGTCGGCACTGAGGCTTTTATCTCGTCCCTGCTACTGCCTTGTGCTTTTAGTAAAGTAGGCATCATTAAACATTGTCCTCAGTTTCCATCGACCTGAGAGATCCTGTCTTGATTCGGAGCTGGTGCAGCTATTGCACTGCCAGCTAAATGGAGGTCACTGGGAGATGGCATCCATTACTGAGGTATTCAATTCAAATGTCACCCTTTTCCGCTTGGCACTGTTTTCTCTTTGCTAATGTGTGTTGTGGGGAGCGGAGGGGGGCTGGGGTGGGGTTTGAGGGCCTGGGATATTGGGGTTTGTTGCATTTCGTCTGACCGGTAGGAGTTCTTTTTTTAACTGTGAAAGGGATGCAAGGTGACACTGCTCGAAGTCCCTGCGCCTCACCTTGCACTCTGGAACCCGTTTGCTCTCTGGAGCTCTCTCCGTGGACGGCTGGCGTCCTCCTGAGCCCTGGCCGCTAAAACAAGACTGATTGTTTCTATTCATCATCCCGCGCCAGCTCCAACGCCAGGCCCAAAGTGGACGGCGGAGCTGCCCAGTCGAGGCTGCCTGGGTGTGGGCTAACTGTGTCTGTGCCAGCTCCAGGCATTGGAGAGACCAGAACCGGGTCGAAAGAAGCACTTACTCAGAATGTACATCCTCCTTTACAGTGTTTCTCTCTCTCTCTCTTTCTCAGTTCCTGTCTCTCAGTTCCTGTCTATCTTTCTCTGTCTCTCTCAGTTCCTGGGTCTCTCTCTCTCTCTCTCTCTCAGTTCCTGTCTATATTTCTCTGTGTCTCTCTCTCTCTCAGTTCCTGTCCTCTGTCTCTCTCTCTGTCTCTCTGTGTGCATGTTGGGAAAGTGAGGGCGTCCTGCAGGAGCGACTTGGCTACCATAGGCCTGGCTGTCATGCCTCTGGTATCCTCCTGTCACTGGAATTCTGTCCTGTCATCCTTCAACCCAGTTGAAATTAACAGGTAATTTGTAAATGTCACTTTATGTTAGCCGGCTCATTTTGTTTCTTTGCCACCAATCCAGCACTCGCAGACAACATTTTCTTGTCTTCTTTTAATAAGATGTTCATTTATAAATAGAATTATAGCTCACTAAATAGATGGGAGTAAGAGAGGCAGAAACGAGACACTGGCTACATTTTTTTGCAAATCTTAAATAGCTCATTGTCTGGGGAGATTAGCACTTCAAAAGATTTAGTTCCAAATCTCACCAAAGACAGCGCTGATTTGAGTAAGATGATAAGATTACGGTCGGAATTTTGGTTATTTCAATAAATTGCAGGGAAAAAATGTGCATGCACAAGAGGGCACCACACACGCATACACACGTGCGGCCTGTTTAGGATGGACAATGGTACCTGACAAAAAAAAGGACTTAAAGCACGTTCTTCACATGTAAGACTGCTTCGACAAAGTAAAACAACAAAAAAAACGCCCAAAGAAAGGTAACACGATCCTAATAGGATTACTGTAAACGTTGTAAGACATGCATTTCCCAAGCAAAAACTGATCTGTACCCTTCTCCAGCCACTGCAGAAAGTCATTATGGATGTTTTTGGGATAAGGTTCCTCATGGCTGCATAGTTATTATCCATCTTAATAGAATCACTTACCTCAGATCCTGGATCTGATAGGCGTGAGCCTCAGATACCAACACTAGTTCCACTCCATGCCCCTGGAAGCCATTTTGCACAGAGTAAAAATGCTCGCTTTCACACAACTGGTCAAGTTGGTTCGTTGTTTCCAACTTGATCCCACTCCTCAGGGTGGAGACAGAGTGGCCTTCTCCTCCGGCGTTGGTACGTTTTCTGTTTATTTGAATTTTGTTGATTTATCTGGAGACAGAAACATAGTCCGTGACTGGTAAGTGGCAACTCCAATGCTCACGTTGTCCCCTGAACCAGCTGCATTCTGACCTGTCCCTTTTTTGCGTGGCAGGGTGCACTTAAGCTGTAATTTGTGTGCTCGTATGATCATTGTCCACGCACTAAGAACCATGGCAATACATATTTATACAGCTCATCAGAGGGATGCAGCACAGTGAGTATTAATGAAGCTGCCATGTGCTGTTCTCTAAAACATGCATGCACATCGCTATCATCCTATTTGTCACACAGGCAGAGCTAATTACCCCTTAGCAGGCGGTATTGTTTTTGTCTTGTGTCTTTCAATTCCTTACATTAACACATATATGGATAAGATTGCCCCCCTCCCCCTCCCCCAAAAAAGTCCATGAGCATGAATGCATTAGAATATTTTGGGAGAGGAAATTGTATCTAACCCCTTTTACTCCTCCCCCCCCCCCCCCCAGCTGCCCCTCCCCTGCTGAGCTTCAGCCTGCCTTATCCCTCTACTCATCCCCCCTTCATTTACCTCTGTGAGAGGGGGAGAGAGGGGGGGAGAGGGGGGAGAGGGGGGGAGAGGGAGAGAGTGCAATAATGTGCATCAGTGCATCCAGCCAAACTGGCAGGTTAATAAAGATAATTTTACCTGTGATATAATGACTGCCCACGCAGTGTCTTAATTGCACTTCCTGTCTGGGCCTCGCGCGGGGCCCTCCGACGGTGCCGGGAGCTCTTCTGAAGGCTGCCACGGTGCATACAAGTCCCCGATTCAAGCCAGAGGAAAGGGATGGCTTGGTTTCATCCGCTAATACTTGATCTTATTTCCCAGTCAGCAGCGAGCCCTGTTGTCCCAGTGTGACGTCGGCAGGGCTGGTTTAAATGAATCACTCAAGTTCATTACCACAAGGCAAACAAACACTGTGGTCTGCTGCCACGTCCTGGGCTAACTTAATAAAGTCGTAATGGGTTTATGAATATGAGATGAATTAACACAGAGTCTCTCGGTAATTACTTGCCACACAGCCTATCTGCTCATTTCAGTCCCCCACCCCCCCCAAAAAAAAAAACGGTGCAGCTGCAACATGTGAAGTGTTAGGGGATTTCAGTCACATCGACGCCTTCGGTGGGATTTCAGTTGAAGGCCTCGTTTCATTCTGTTGACTTGCCATTCTGCCCAGTGTCTTAGCCTAACGTCTTAAACTGGTCCTCTGCCTTTACGTTGATGGCTATAGACAACCATCGTTGTCATGGAATATACTTTCCCGCAATTGCAGATATATCAAGAGACACATTCGGCTTAAATAAACACTCATACAGATTTATGAAATCAGGTCCAAAGTAGAACAAAATTGTATTTTAAATTACAGGAGGTTTTCACAGTTCTGGCATTAAGAGACATTGAAAAGACTTGAAATGGATAGTAAAATTTCAATTCCATCTTAAAAAGTATAATTAAAGGGGTAGTGTACTGCGTGTGTTGTGACATGTCCTTGAGGGTTTAGGTTGGTTGAGGGGCAGTTCTTTGGGCGTATGTGAAGCCCTCTATGACATGCTTGCGTGTAAAAATAAATTTGATTTGATTTGAGTCTGTCTCGGTGGCAGTAATGTTGTGATGGATGCTGTTCCGGCCTCTAATGTAAACTTTTCCTCAAGTTTCTCAGCCTGAGACTAAGTGCTCTGACACCTGTGCTCTTTATTGATGAGGGGGGGGGTGTATTTATCACGCTGTCATCCCACTGGCTTCCTCTGAGGCCTCGCTCACTCACAGCTAATGCTAACGGAGCTGCAATATCATCATCGGAAGGGTCACCTGCTGCTTCGAGACATCAGGAACCTGTGCCACACACACACACACACGCTCACACACGCTCACACACACACGCTCACACACACACACACGCTCACACACACAGCAATGTCCCTCGTGGTGCAGCTTGTTTCCCCCGTGTCTTCAGATTTGTCTTGTCCAGACCCTGGCATTTCCCTCGGTCCTGTCAGGCAAGCCCAGGTATTGATGGCTCCGCGCCACACTAATAGTTGTCCCCCCAGTCGAGCGAGGTGCCTCCTCCGTGTGTTGATTGCTCCGCTGCAGGTAGAGAGAGAGAGGTCTGCTGGAAATCAATATAGGTGCCCAGTGCAGGCTTCCTTACCTTAATAAAAGTTGGATATTATATGTCACTTGGTGTGCCGAGGTGAATCAAAGTATTTTTTTATTGCCAGGCTCGTGGTGTTGTCTCTCGTTTTCAGTGTCAGTAGTTCAGGTACCTGTAAAATCGTTATTTTATTAAGCCATTTGTGTTGTTTAATGTGTAGTCTGTTTGTTTCTACTGCTCAAGGGAATGTAAAACCATGGTTAGCCTATTCCTCCTCCTGACCCCAATAAAATAAAATAAAATTGAATGAAATGATATAAATAAAAGTAAAACATAATGATAAAAAAACGAAAAGAAAAATCTAATTATGATTGGTAATTAAAATGAAGTAATGTTGATATGACCGTTTTAGGGGGAGGTTTACTATCCGCAAAGCTTTTTCCGTTACAGACCACATGTTTTTAGCCATCTGAAGAAATACTTCACATCAAAGCCTTTAGGAATATGTGAGATACTGTGCAGATTGCACTCCACTTTATATGTACAATCTCTGAGAACAGTATCTCCGAATAATGTATTTGCTAAACCAATATTTACCACTTGTTACAAGTATCTTCAGGGTAATGCAAAAAAGTTAGATTTATTTGTCCTTTGCGTGCTGCAGATATAAATTGGATTGAAATTGGAAATGCATTCAAATTGAAATGAATTATACTCATTGCTTTAGTATTTGGGTGAATTTTCCAAAGGCCTACTTGTACAACCACGGATAATTAATATATTGAGTGGGCCTATTCACATTCATTATGTATTCCATTTTAAATTCAAGAGTGCACCTTGATAAGAGGGCCTTTATTTTCCCTCTGTCGTCCCTGAGAGGAGAGAGAAGAGCGTTCACGAGAATACAGCAAAATAATGAGCCAACTATTGAGGATATTGCCGCGTATCTACGGTGACAGCATTGGGGCACGAGAGCATCATTCCTTGTATGCTGGAGCAAGGCCAGGGCAGAGACCGTTTAATGGTCTTAAGAGTGTTGAGTGGATTCTTGGAATGAAAGAGACACTTTGCTTTTAGTTGAATATCAACAAGTATTGAATGTAAAGGCTGATGGCAAGCGATTGAGAAAGGTGAGGTGTCCTTGGCTGAGGTTCTGCAGCTGTTAATGGCGCTCTTTCTTGATTGTTTCCTTTCTGTGTTTACACAGGAATCTTTTAGCTCCTCAAAACATTCGCCCGGCTTGTTGACTCATCCCTCAGGCCCGAGGGCCACTGGAGCTGGACAGTGCTCCTCGTCATGTTGGCACATCCCTCAGGCCCGAGGGCCACTGGAGCTGGACAGTGCTCCTCGTCATGTTGGCACATCCCTCAGGCCCGAGGGCCACTGGAGCTGGACAGTGCTCCTCGTCATGTTGACTCATCCCTCAGGCCCGAGGGCCACTGGAGCTGGACAGTGCTCCTCGTCATGTTGACTCATCCCTCAGGCCCGAGGGCCACTGGAGCTGGACAGTGCTCCTCGTCATGTTGACTCATCCCTCAGCCCGAGGGCCACTGGAGCTGGACAGTGCTCCTCGTCATGTTGACTCATCCCTCAGGCCCGAGGGCCACTGGAGCTGGACAGTGCTCCTCGTCATGTTGGCACATCCCGTCTGGGGCTGCCCTCCTCGTCCGCACGGCTCGGTGTCGTCGGGCCAGTCTCAGAAGACTGGCCCGACGAGATGGGGCCCTGTCAATCTGACCCCCTCCCACACCGCCTGCCCCCCCTCCCCTCTACTCCAGCGTGGCCAAGAGGTCCTCTGGGAAATTTGTTTGTACGGTTCACTCACAGGTGTAATCAAGCATGAAGCTTGAGGAAACATGGACAGAGATTAGACAAGTCCATCAGGGTCAGCCCCTGAACTGGCCGAAAGGGCAATGAGGCTTATGAAATTTTACGACTTAAGGTTAATTTGTCCGGTAATAGAAATTGTAGGAGTGTTTGCTTGTGCGTGAAGGGAATCTTTAATTTCAGATTAGGTGCTGTATACATTATCCTTTTGTTGTCAGTGGATGGAACATTTCAGGGTTTGTTGTCTTTAGTCTTCCATGGGCCAGTACTGTCAGGCCTAATGTACACTGGCTTCCTGCTTATCAGACATTGAAAGTCTCCCTTTATAAGGTCAACATACAAGGCTGTTTGGCTCCATAATCCTCCATAAAAGGAAAGGCCATGTCCACTTCTGAAAATGACTCATTAAGATTTTGATCAATCTTCTGTTTTTTTTTTTGGTGAGACAGAGTTAGGAAATGCCATCAGAAAATTGCATTTCCCAATGACATTAGGCGGCCCGGCTACCCTCCAATTCCATGTGTTTCTATTGAGACATTCAGATATGATATGATTTTGGGCAGAATCCCTGTTTTTTTTCTGCTTCTAAATGAGGCAATTGAATTTCCTTGATGGTCTCTGAGAGCACTTAGCTTAAGAGAACACACTTCTAAATCAAAAAGCTTTCAATCATCCCAAATCATATTTGGGGAAGAGATCCGCTCTTGAGTGTTGCGTCACGTCGAATGCTATCGAAACATTTGACTGACTCCTGCGTAGGTGATGCTTGGAAATATTATTGTTTGTGTCCGTGTGGGCCCCGTCCATTGCCTGCGACATGAGGTCTACAGATGCAAGGGATGTCATGTCAGTGAGTGGACAAGCTAGGAGAAGTGGCAAGCCCGGGCAGATGAGAGAGCTGCTAAACTGATTGAAAGGGGATGTATCGAGTACAAGTCATGTGGACGGTCTCCTTGAAGTGAATTAGATGAAAACCCAGAGCAGTGCTCAGCTGAAGTGCACATGCACTGTCAAAGACGGGCCGTGGAGCCCAGGTGCACTTTGCCTCCGAAATTGATGTTCTGTACGGAGGAGTTTATTGAAATGTGAGTGTTTTAGATAAGTTGGCCTTTCAGAAATTTGAACGTAAATTACAGAGGGGAAAACCAACGTTGATTCAAAAGGAAATGTTTCTCTAAAAACTAAACATTTTCCCTTTATTTTTTTTAACCTAATTATCGTTGTATATTGGGACTGTATTGAAAGAAATGTAGAAAACATTGAAAAACTTAAGTCTTTGAATCACAAGAGGCCGTTGCTGTGTGTGTTCCTTTCAGAAGGTAGGTTGTCATCACATGACATCATTCATCCAACATCACTTGGATAGTGTAGTAAGGCGAGACAGATCACTCCAATGGACGCCAAAAAAACCCACCCCTCCACATCTCCAGCTAATACTAGCCTGTGTTGCCATATGCTAATCGTAACCAATCCCCCTCCAGCTGTGTTGATACAATAATGACTTTAAATTCAGGCATTAAAGTAAAAATAAAACAGGGCAAATCCAGTTTAAATCAGAGGCAGCTGAGGGCTGGGGAGACAGAGACCGAGAGGGGGAGTTACATACAGGGGGGCTCCTCGTCATCTCTCTTAACCCGACAGACGCAATGATCCTCAGGCATTGGGGTTTAAAAGCGTTTACATCATTGGTGGACTTAACAACATAAAGTGTCATGCGTGTACGCTCGTGTTTTGCGGCTCAACCTGGTTTTATTAGACAGACCTGACGCTGATGGCCCTGGAAATGATGTGCTGTTCCATTTCGAAATTCAACCGCCGCTTGCTTCCTAATTTCTTTTGCATAATGTTCCTGACAATTGTGTTGAGAGCCCATATTATTTATTATCTGGTATATGCGTGTGTGCCGATGGCTGTGTAAGGCAGATATACTGTACTACAGCAGAACAGTTCTGTTTCCTGACATGAAACCAACCTGTTTTAGAAGGTTATTGCCTCTTTAAACGTACAATATTACCAATGGGCTAATTGGATATAGGATATTGTGATTTATTTCTTCTAAACCTATATTTATGACACCTAATTAAGTAATTTCGGTTGCAGGTTAGCTAAATTCTGTCAAATAAGGATGAATTACCTTTCTGCATTTCTCAATTAATCATTTTAATTACAACAGGCATGTTATCTGGCAAGCCTAAGGCTATGAATAATTGGTTGGGTTATTAGTTGAGAGGGTTGTATCATGTATGGTTTGGGCTTTACACTTGGAGCTTTGAAGTGTCGATAGTCGCAGTGGAACAGATTACAAAGCATCGATTGAAAAAATGTGAGTTTAGGCCCAATCGCAGTGGATGAAGACGGCAGGTATCATCCGTGTTGTGTTTCCTTTTCCTGGGCGAACCCCTTTACCGTTGAAGTGAAGCCTGGTTATGGCTATAGGTTGGCATGGTTATAGTATGTGGAAACACGGATCCGCCCCTCCTCCCCTGGAGTGATCGCACACCCCCTGCGTGGAGTCCTGTGAGGCAGGAGGGACAGAGTGTGGAGGTGGGCTCTTCGGTGACTGTCCTGACATTCAGCCCCGGTGCCCGCCGCCGGCCCTCCCAAGGCCTGGCCTCCGGATCAGCGGTGATGGACGGACGCGGCAGACACACACACTCCAGGTAGATCAAAGGGGGGGGGGGGCGTGCCACACCACTGTGGGCTTTCTTAGGAGAACACCAACTTGAAAATACCACATCCCACTTCTCAGCTGGGGGTCTGTCTGTAATTGTGTCTTTGCAGACCTCCAAAGTGCAAGGCACAGCTTCTTCCCTGACATTTTCCCCCTCCTGAATTTATTTTTCATTCTCTGGTATTTTGGCAACAGGGGCACTCGAGACAAATTTTCCTTCATCTCCCGTGCTGTTTGTATTTGCTGCGACGCGCTACAGGAAGACGTGGAAACGGAGGCCGGTTTGAACAGAGTTTTTCATCTTCGTGTCAGTGGGGACCGCTGTGAACTGGGGAAGCTTGTGATTTTCTTGAAAGGGTCAGCTTTGTTCTTCGTCTCTGTGTTAGAGTGACGTTAGTGGCAGTTAGAGAGTGTAGTACTGTATCTGAAAAACAGGATCTGCTGTGAGGCCAGCGCACAGAAGACAACACTTTACTCCCACGAGTAATGTCACATGGGATTAAGTAGGGTGATTTTTTTTTTAGAGATCAATAGGGTATTGAAATTCAACAGATAAATCTGAATTTAATCCGTATAGATTTACGGAATTACACCGTTTCAGGGAGTTAATCTAAAAGCCTGTGTTTCAAAATGAGAAGGGATGCAAAATGACTTCTTGGTATCATATTTTGATTCCCCACCACTCTGAATGCTCCATGCTTTCACGAGGACACATCTAATTGCAATGTAATTATCCGATGAAAGGCCTTGCCACCAACAAAGGAGACCAATATCTGACCATCTTCAACTGCCTTACGAGGGGCTCGAATGACACAGGCCGAAGTGCACAATGAATCCCTCCCATGTATCCAATCAATATCCTCGCTGCAAAGGTTAGAGGAGAAGTAAAGTTCAGTTTTAAGAGCGTGCTTCTAACAGAACCTGAGTAGATCTTTAGGCTGCTATTTCCAACTCCGATGGTTCAGGCGGAAGAAAAGAAGGGAGAAAAAAAGATGGATCCGAGAGAAACGCTAAGCTCTGCGCTTTCGGCCTCGCCAATCTCTGATTAATCACGCAATTAGACCGAGTTGTTGCACACCTTGTTGCTAATTGACACTACTCAAACCAGCTGTCTCTTTGATGAAAATGGTGACAGCGATAAAGGTGAAGATAATGGCCCGAGTCCAGGCTATGGTCACTTTACATCAGTCAACATCACATACCTCTCAGAAGCGCGAGTCTGCTCCTTTTCAGACCTCTCTCAAAAGGTTTTAATGAGCATCACATCCCCCGAAGAAAAGTCAGGCCTTAAATGCAGTCTGCCGTCTTGCAGCCAACAAGGCGCGTGAAGGGGGGGGGGGGGGGGTGGAGGGGGTGACAGCTTCTATTCCCCTTAGTAAGCTTCGAAATAAATCTCCTGCAGCTCTGTTTGACTTTTTGATGAGAAAGTGTTGTGCAATAACGGAACTCTGAAAGCAGAAGCCACTTAGGAGGCCGAGAGGTAGATTAGCAATTTGTAAAAGCTATTTATAATCATAAATCGTGGCCCCGCGAAGCTGCCCTTGTCTTCTACAGAGGTATGTTTGTGTTCCTGAGAGCCGGGGTCGGCCCCGAAACGCAATATCCTGGAAAGACCCGCGGCAGCGGCGCACAGCTGCAGCAGGGACGGAGGGTGCGAGGGGAGAAAGACGGATTGCCTAAAAGAGCGAGCGATGGAGAGATGCGTGCGCCGACGTGACCTTATCAAAGGAACTGTCACTTTGCACTTATTGCCCAAGAACCAATTTCAGATGACCACATGCAGAGGGTACGGTTCAGTCAAAAAGGACACTGTTCGACCGAGCCTCCTCACCCACATGGCCCTTGAAAATCCCTCCTCCCTCCCCTCCTCACTCTCTCCACAACTCATGTACTGTACGTTACTGAAGATTAGCATATGACATGACAGATTACATTAAATCATGTCTGTGCTGTACTTTATGACATTAGCCTCTTAGCCCAGGCATACAGATGCATGCAAATGTTCAAGCCAAACCCTCTTATTTAAATCTGCTGCATGACACGGCACCTTTGATATGATTATTAGTCATCTAAGCGACTTGGGTTCAGACATCAGATAGCATGCGTCAAGAGAGGTGAGGAATGACAGGCCTTTCAACATGGACCCCAGCACACCTCTATGAAATGCTTCACCACAGACATTAACAGTTTATTTTTTCTGCAAGACGCTTTGATGGTATTAACGTTCTAGCTATTATAAAATACCGGCGATGTTTATTTTTATTGTCTTTACATGAGCCTTGATATAACCCCTGATGAATCATTATAATTACTGTATGGTAATTAAGATGAACCTCTGAACTTCTGGCAAAGTGAGACTTTTTTTTTTTGCTGTTCTTTTTCTGCTCCAAAATTGATTTTCAAAATAGAAAGTCCCTCCCAATGAGTCACTCTTTGTACTAGTTTCTCAGATGGCTCACCATTCTGCCATGGTATAGAGTGATTCACCATGCTCACACCTATCCTGCTGCGTATCCCACTCAAGCCTCTTGATTTACCGTGTAAATCATCCGCAACTTTAACAAGCAACGGTAAATTGAAAAATACGATTAAAACATCATATTAAAATGATTCGAATATGAACAAACGGTGCTGTCAACCGACTGTTGTAAAGGGTGTCCTTCACGCAATTATTTCCTCACACGATTTTTGAATTCTCAGTTTGATACTCATTTGCGTCCACTCAGTTCTCCGTGGTGATTCCAGACACTCACAGGGGGAAATGGGGATTTCACATTCTTCTCCCCAATTATTCCAAGTGTCACCAGGGAAACCCCCGACATGACCAGAGTGTCCTAGTGTGTGCTCTGTGGTCTTTAATCTTAATTATAAAACTATCATTACAGAGTGAACCCATGTCTGCCAACAGCCCAGCCCTGGGCTTTTCTACTCTGAATCAATCAAACAACCAGCAAGTCTAGCAATGGGCTGCTCAGCCTTTTGATTCTCTCTCTCTGTCTTTCTCTCTCTCTGTCTCTCTCTCTGTCTTTCTCTCTCTGTCTCTCTTTCTTTCTGAGAGTTGGTGCTGGATGAGGAACAGCGCTGCATGTGATTTCTTTAGTGACAATGGACGTTCTTTGC
The DNA here is from genome assembly GCF_038355195.1 of Osmerus mordax. Classification (NCBI taxonomy): domain Eukaryota; kingdom Metazoa; phylum Chordata; class Actinopteri; order Osmeriformes; family Osmeridae; genus Osmerus; species Osmerus mordax. Next base: position 8,254,004 of record NC_090076.1, on the reverse strand, counting down.
CTGTGGATGACCCAGTGAAAGTTAGCACTGGCTAGACGCTAACATGTACCTCGAAGTAGCGGCCAACAACTTACAGCTGGGTCCAAGGCCTTGATCAAAGGAATCCCGTGCTCTCTCTCTCTCTCTTCTCTCCTCTCTCTCTCTCTCTCTCCTCTCTCTCTCTCTCTCTCTCTCTCTCTCTCTCTCTTCTCTCTCTCTCTCTCTCTCTCTCTCTCTCTCTCTCTCTCTCTCTCTCTCTCTCTCTCTCTCTCTCTCTCTCTCTCTCTCTCTCTCTCTCTCTCTCTCTCTCTCTCTCTCTCTCTCTCTCTCTCTCTCTCTCTCTCTCTCTCTCTCTCTCTCTCTCTCTCTCTCTCTCTCTCTCTCTCTCTCTCTCTCTCTCTCTCTCTCTCTCTCTCTCTCTCTCTCTCTCTCTCTCTCTCTCTCTCTCTCTCTCTCTCTCTCTCTCTCTCTCTCTCTCTCTCTCTCTCTCTCTCTCTCTCTCTCGAGAGAGAGAGAGAGAGAGAGAGAGAGAGAGAGAGAGAGAGAGATGCTTCTCCACCAGCAGACTTGTTTTATCCTGAAGGCAGCTTTATGTTTAAGTTTTATGTGCCAATTAATTAGGTGCTTTCTAATATATGTCGAGAGCTAACTGTAAACTATTTAGAGTAGGGTAAGGACGAAGTGATCTGTGGTGAAGTCTTGCTGATGTACTCTGTGGAGTGTTTGAGTAGAGTGACCACATAGGAGGGCAGCAAACATGTAAACTTGACACTAGCCTAGTCCTGGGCCAGGACGAGGGATTAAACTAGAATGCCTCCAAGTCTAAATATTGTCACTCTTGATAGAGAACATGAATTTGCTCAGTACCTGTAAAGCCTGGTTGGGATGTGATGTCACCCAGCTTAACCTTTTGGGTTCCATCCGATATGCGAACCGAGACCTTGAAAATGCACAAAGGGACGTTTTTGAGTCGAATGACGATTTCCATTTTCTGCAAGGAATACATGTATCGCTGTCAAGAAAACGTGAGACCTAAAGAGATTCTGACTGGTTCACGGGTCACATATTTAGCATGCAAAACCCCATAATGCCTTTTGTTGCAGTCTAGTAGGTGTTCAAAGCGTTGCTTTAATTTGATAGAAGGTAGGTTCCGATTCTTTTAAAATATGTAAAGAAGCACATGATTATATTAGCCAGAGCGTACGTTATTTATCTCATGAGAAGCGGTTTATAGTTCTACCTTAAAATGTTCAATGTAGACCAAGGGCTTTGACTGGGTAGGTGTGGTAGAGTGTGTTACGACATACCTACCTGTCTTAAGACTGTAAGAGCTTTTGGATAACCTTGTTGAAATGAAGAGGTTAACCCGACTTAAAAAAAAAAAAAAAGAAAGATTTCTTTTATTTCTCACGTTTTGTAGCAGATGAAGTATTTATTTACATTTCAAAAGACTTGAGCAAGAGGATAAGAAGCTCTTACTTAGGTATACACAGACCATGTGTCATCACGCATGTAGAATCTGGGCCTTTCTCGAAAGCTCTCAATCCCCGTCACTTCACTTATTCACTACTAACAACCATCCCCAAAAATAAAGTCTGGTATGCGACTGCTAATTCATCCTCTCGATGTATGATATCCTGTCATCTCCTCATTTGTCTCTGAGTGTTTCTAATCTGAGATAATCCCACTCAAATCCTTTGATTGTATGTTTGGACCTGGTCCATCTCTAAAGAAGCAATTTAATGGGCTTCATGGCACTTGGTGTAAAGTCATTCATCTAGTGGAATGGTTGCCGAAGCTTGTTTTAATAAGAGCTCTCTTCATGAAAGTAGGAGACTTGCCATTTAATTAGGCAAAGTGAGCACCCAACTCTTCAGTATGTCTGTTCCTGAGGTACCGTGAATTCCCCCCCCCCCCGGAGGAATTGTAGGAGAGCATCCTACAAAAATGACCTACGATGGAATGGGATGTTGATGATTAAACAAGAAAAATGATTCTTGTTTATATGAGTTATTTACGGAAATGAGGAGGGGTTTTATGTTGGCAATCGTACGGCTTTGGCAAGTCACAGACGTGCCACAGATGGCAGTGAGGAGCAGGATGTGTTTCTTGCGACAGTCTCCTATCATCTCCTTCTGGCTCCTAGGCGAGATTTATTCCTGGTTATTTTGAGTTGCAGGACGAGTTGACACAAGAACGGCTGAAGCCGCCTCGCCACAAACATTCGAGGCCATGCAGGATTTCATATGGACCACTAGGGAAGCGGTATTTACAGTGGGGATGATCGGACAGGTCTGAGTCTCTCTCCACATGTCCCTGTATATCCGTTTTCCTCCCGTGTTTTTGTTAGATCCAATCTGTCACACAACCTTGAAATTGGAAGTGAAGTATCATCATTCAAAACGTAAGAGAGTTTTAGAGGTTTAAGAAATCGCTGGCCGTGGGCTGTCATTGGCCTCTGCTGGATGTCAAAGTGGACTCCGTAGGATGAGAATAATACTAAGTTGCTTAACATAATATTTTACATATATTATAAGTACGCAACCTTGTTTTACACTTCTCTACATTGACTGTACCAGTCGTACCAAGAGTTTGAATGCTTGAATTTGACATTGGAGTGTCAGGGGTGTTGCGTGTGAAGGCCAAAAAAACTGAATGGTTATGAGACAGGAAACACAGTCAACTAGATGGGTTGACAGACTGAAGGATAGACAGAGAGACAAAAGGATCAGATAACTAGTAACCGTGCAGAAGAGATTGTGTCTGACATTTTTTTGAGGTAAATAACCAAAAGAAACATGCTTTATGTGAGCAATGGAAAGGTGAAATCTGAATGAACAGGGCCAACACTAATTAATAAATATTTTAAAAGGTCCAAGTATAACATTCTCTCAAATTCTTGGCAGTGTTCCTGAATGTCAATATCATTTGGAATAAACGTACTTTAAATATTATGTCTACACTGTGATTAGCGTGGCTGACACTGCACAAACTGTGAACGGGTTTAAGTGCCACACCACCCTGTATATGGCTGTCCTTCCATTATTTGGTCTGCCTTCGAAAATATACAGTTCCCATCGCTAAGAGCACTGCCAATTAGTGAACTCTTTCAATTTACGACTTCCTCCAAGGACATTAATGCTACAAGGGGTGCCAGAGGAGTTGACTTCTAAATGGAATCCAACTGAAAGTGCCATGAACACGTTTTTATTGGCAGAGCTGATGTTCCTGTCAGTGCCCCTTAATCCTGGAGATGGAATGTCCACCGTTTGATTTCACACAGCTCCAGGGGTAAATGCCCACGCTGTTCTCTCACTTTAAGATGAAAATGTTCAACAAATATCCCATTTTGAAATGCTCTTTCTCACTTAAATTCCACACTACGACAAAGTAATTATAGTCTTCACCCTAATTGCTCTACGCTACACTGGGTTGTCAGTGACATGCTGGTGATACGTCATGGTGAAATGTAAAGCTTGAGTACATAGGAAAGCCCATACAACAACATTTAACATCATCTATATATTTTTGTTAATTAAAGTAAAATAATTTCTCTCTTCTGACAACCAGCACAAAGAATTCTCAGATTCACTGAAGTATATATATTTTTTAAACTACTGACCATTATTGATGCCTTAGAATTATGAGAAAAGAGCTATGCTATGTACTTGTATTTTTTCAAAGAGCCTGCTACTGATGTTGTATCATTTGCCATTTATTGTAGTGTAAAATTCTCAGTAAACGAAAGCCCTCAGTTCTCTTCCTGTTCCAACGTGCTCCTCAAGGCTGGCTGTGATTGGCTGTCTACTCTTACTACTTCCTGACAAACATAAACACAGATATCAGCTGACATGCACACTCACACTCTGAAGGCAGTGGAGCAGTGACTTTTAGAACAGCAGATGTAACGGAACTTCTAATTTGTGTTTGTGTCCCAGTGGGTCTTTTAAATCTAAAACAACTGGAGCAGGGAGCAGCTAAACAGGAAGTTCACAAGTGACTCAGCAGTGGACTGAGCAAAGGAAGGAGTCTAACACAACCGAGAGAGATTCATGGACAAAATGTACAAGGTTCCATCCAGCAAAACTCCTTCAGAAACATACGAAGATATGATCGCTGGTACGTATGGTAATCATCTACCTGCTGTCCTCCTATAAATCAGTTAGTGTTTGAAAAACAACTGGCTTCCGGAATGTGCTAGACCAACAGTACAGTTTGCGAGCAGGATGTTTGAACACTGTCACTGCATAATGTTCTTAGGGACACTGAGACAGGGTTACCTTGTGGACAGACACATGATTAGAGATGTTACCATCTGGACAAGCCCTAGGCCCATGTTAGACAGCTCTGACGCCCAGCCTGGCTGGGTACCCCACCCACCCACGTTCCTCTGTACAGCCAGATGGCTGTCACACAAGCCATTCCTCATGTAGACTAGGCTAATTCCCCATCATTCTTTCACTAATGGGGTCATTAACAACGTAAATGACAATACTTGTCTCTGTTTTTGGGGGCAGGGGTTGCATTCTCCTATCAGTTTTATTTTGTTTGTTAGGGGAGTTTTTTGGTTACAGTCGAGGAAGTTTTGTTCTTTTCAAATTCTCTAGGGTTTTTCCAAAACTGGTGTTTTCACTTTGTTTCTAACGCCGGCCCAGTTAATAATCCTCCTGAGTCTTAAACAAACAGTACACTTATCACTGACGATTGTATGTTCTAAGAAGAACATGTATTTGGTGGCCTTTTGTTGTTCCACCCTTTCAAGGGTGTTCTATTTTTAACCGACAGGAATATTAGAACATTTGATAGAACACATATTGATTCACACTGCGCCGAGGCTGGGAGTATTTTAAAAGGCTTCCAACTGTCTTGTCTTGACAAGCTTTTGTTTAGGAGAAACATCTCCCGAGCAAAGAGACAAAGGAACCGTGGAACTGACAGGAAGCGAAGTTTTGTAAACTGTCAGAGGTATGTAGAGAGTGACTACAGCCAGCTAGTTTAGCACTCACCTCCAACCAAAATGTTGTTGAACATTGACACTGCTGACAGTTAATTATGTGAGTCATAGATCATGGCAGACATGTTTGTCAGCTGACTTGCGATTGACATGCAACTTGTTTATGTCTCTGTTGTTGCGTCGTTTTCCTGGTTATTTCCTGAGCTTCGGCAGATTCTGTTTTGTAGAGTGTCAGAAACGCCTCGAGGCCTGCCATAATGATCCTAATAGCAGCACAGATTCTGAATTGAAAATGTGAACAAACCCTCCAGTCCTTATAATTGCTGAACTTGCCGTTACCGACTCGGAAGGGAGAGGGGAAAGTCTGAGTCAGTTTTCGTTGTGAAACGAATGTTGTCACATTTGACTGCTTTAGCCCTCTGAGTCAGTTCCACTGGAGTTCTCCGTTTGGCCCACTTACATGGCCTACATGCAGCGTTGCCGTTTCGCGTGTCGGATTATTTGGGTGCTAACCTGTCCCTCAAACGAAGCGCACAATGCCTCGACGCCGGCCGAACACCAGCTAAACGAGACGTCCTGTCCGTGCGAGTCCGTCAGGCTCTCCTCTCGTACGGTGGAAGTGCGAGTGTGAGAACCCGGAGCGATGGGGGCCGGCGAGACAGAGCCCGGCCAGGGCTCACAGACGCACGGCGGAGAGGGTTTTCCATTAGCATGGTCTTTGCACATGGCCAGGTGGCTGGTGTCAGTAACAGATCCTGAGCGCCAGCCAGACGCCCACAGAGACACGTTTATCTAAGTGCTCTGGTGACTGACTTCACCGAGATGAGTGTCCGTATAGAAGCGGTCGGTTCGGTTTTCGCCTCTCATGTCTCCTTGTCTCAGATTGTAACAGGAGACGGAGGTATCTGCCAGGTCAGTAATAATAATAAAGAAAAGAAAAAGTGCTTACAAAGGTTCTGAAGGGTTACATTTAAAGACTCCCCCCTTTAATTAAGGAATTTTTCATCTGAAGACAGATATCCACCTGAAGCGATCCGACTCCACGAGAGGCTCAGAAGAGACAGGAGGTTCTGAAGCAGCAGTTTATACCCAATTCAGACGAGCGCGCGGATGACAGCTCGCCCCTCTCCAGTCTTCCAGTGTTTTCTTCTGAAGAAACGAGCCGAGGCTTCCAGCTACTGTCCGAGACGTCGCTTCAAAGCCCCTGTTTTAGGATTATCAGTAGAGAAGGAGGTGGGAGAGATGGGGTAGATGTTAAATCAAAGACGGTGGTAGCAATAGAGATGTGGGGGTGGGGGAAGCATAAAAGGATATGGAATGGGCCCTCTGACTACCCTCAGCCATAGGCCTGGCTCAGCTGTCTGGCAACTGTACTCCGCCACTCACTTTCAACGTCCATTCATCGTCAAATTAGGATGGATCATTTTACTCCGAGGGGTTTTGGGCGTCGACGTGAGAGTGGTTCGGAGACAGATGTGGGATGCCCGGGTTGTGAGGAATCCAGGCGTTGTCAATTAAAAACTTCTTTTTAACCCCTGTGTTCTCAGACGCGGGTTTGAAGCCGTTAATTGTGCTGATGGCTCCGTGTCCTGATTTCTTGGACTTCCAGGTGTAAAGATCAGCGCACACCAGCCTAAACTCGAGGCCCGAAAAGCGAGAGATCTCAGAGCCCAGTGGTGATGACTTGGAATGCTGTTTTCATAAAAAGGAGTTTTTTGCATCCGTAGGGAAATCACGCAGTTGTGTAAATGTGTGTGTTTGTATCCGGTTGCTGAAGGCAAATGGATGGTCTGTAATATAATTAAGGAACACCTCAGTCAGAGCAGCGTTGGATAAACAACTTGTGCGGCGAGGCAGAATCTGATGAGTGTTTGTGAGGAAAAGGTTGTTGGCAAGTCAAGGGATGTGTGTTTGAAAAGTCCCTGTACAACTCGAGAGAGCTGAAGATCTTTTCCTTTATTTATTTTTTTACAAATGTCCGAAGAGTAAGCTGTCATACTTGCACTTACATACACTTAGGTACACACACGCATACACACACACACACACACACACACACTTTAATGGCTTTGTCCAAAACGGTTGAAGCTAATGGCCATCCTATAATCCAAACAAAAAAAAAATCTTTTGTTGTCAAGGATACTCTGCACATCTAGCAAAAGGCATTAAAAGAAGATTAGGAATCTATTTTCTGTTTGTGCTTTATTTCTACACTGCTTCTACTTTTGTAACAAAGGGATATATATATATATGTATATATATCTTGCAGCGGAAATGTATACCATCAGCTTGTTTATAGTATTGATATTTATGCAGATACATTATGTTATATTCCAAAGTAATGAGTGACAGAACAGGAAATAGATTTGGTACTCCATTTTGTTGTGGACTATAATATTTGCACAAAAAAAGTTGAGCACAATCACGTTCAGTTTTCAATTTTTATTTATTTTTACAAGAAAGCATTTAGGTGTTAATGGTTGATTAAGTGTTCATTGCGAAGTAGCTATTGCCTGATGTAATTGCTTATTTTTTGGTAGATAGTTAATTTGTTCCCTGTTTATGGCCCCTCGGATTCTATCTCAGGCAGCACCTCGAGTGAGCGAGCAAGCGCATTAATGACAAAAACAGATCCTGTCAATTGCGGTGAGACGTGACAAAATGACAAATTGACAAGGTAATAACCAGTTTGAGGGAAGGAAGACTTCAGAGATTAATACCCTCTCTTCCCTTTGTGCAGTAATCAAATAATTGTACAGCACATGGTTAATGCCATGCACATTTTTTATCACGCCCGTGGTAACCCGTAAATAGAGCGGCCTGACGGATAGCTCAGACGAGACCGACCACGCGTCTTCCCGCCAAGGCTCCAGGAACGCATCCAGGGATTGACGTCATTTCCTGTCACGGTGGCCTTCGGAAAGTTCAGAACATCTCTCTGTCCTTCTTCTCCCACAGACGTGTCCGAGTGCTACATCTGCAGAGATGTGGCGCTGGCGTCCAAAGGGAAGCTGAGGAGGTTCTGCGACTGCAAAAGTCTCCTCGCTCACCATGCGTGTCTGTCCACATGGATTCACAAGGTAGGCAACGTTCATCTCGCGCAGCACAGCTCGTGTTATGTTCTGGAGGATGCTCATCACAGTGCACTGGAGCTCTTTTCGCGACTGGATCCTTAATGTGTTGTGTTTCGCTACACTGCAGTTGTCTGATTGTAGCCTGAGATGGAAAACTGATAGATACCCACATTCAATCATTTAGCGCTTCAATGGGAAAGCTCTCAATGAACCAGTAGGGTGATTAGCATCATACATTTCCTGCTGTAGTTAGTCCTATTGTCTGTGTGTACTGTAATTAAACTCTTCGGTGTAGAAGAACCATGTTTATGCTTTGGTCTTTTCATCAACAGCGATCCCTCGCTTTGATTGCTGCCACAGTCGCCACCATCTATTTTCCAAAACACCCCTCGACAGCCAAGACCCAGGCAGACCCAGTACTCGGGCCTTTTGTTTTCGGTTAAAAACAGAGAATCTTAACACAAACAGGCACAAATAACTCTAAATAACCCTAAATAGAGAACCCACAGAGTGTTCTAAACGCTATTCCTAAATCTTTTGAACTCCCAAAGTTAGGGTTCTTCTCAGTGTTGTCTCAGAGCATTGGAGTCCTCTTCTCTGTCCTTTCCGTCCTCATAGCCATGTTTGTCCGGCCGCTGATCCAACAAGTTCCTCAGCCGGTTCACCGCCGGGCCTCCTGTCCCTTCGGATCCTCCACAAGTGGTGGAGGACGTTCTACAGCGGGGCTTTCATCTGCACCACCCAGCTGTCACACTGAAGAGCCACTTCCCTTAAGTGTGTGTCTCTCCACGTACCAAATTACATACAGACAGACAGACACACACAAACACACACACTCCTCCCCCCCATTAGAGTGTGTGATGAGGCTTCCCTACTCCTCCACAAGATTCTTTTTGAGAGAGTGTGTGTCTCCCCCCCCCCGTCTCTCCCCCCCCACCCCCTTTTTTTTTAAGTGCCCAGGGTAGGCAGCCCCCTTCGCCTCTTACGGAACAGAAATCAGCGATTGACCTGTCACTTTCCGTCTGATAGGCATCTCCAGAAAGCAGGTCATGCGCGTATGTCTAAAGTGCCTCTTAACCGCATTTTATGAAGCCAGAAAATGTAATCCAATAACGATTTGACTCGTGAGTGCTCCGCACCAGCCGAGTGGGGAGCGATAGCACGTGCCGTTACCACTCCTGAAAGCAGCTCCGACTGGAAAAAAGGGCCACATTCCACATCCTTATCTAATTTCACCCATAACAGTTACTATGCCGGCCAGATGCTGTTGGAAAACACTGGGCTTAATTCATCCATCGCCTATTGCTGTTGATGCACACCTCAGCTGCGTGCAGTATATTGGGGATGAGGCCCGCAGTAATTATCTGCACTGAGGCGCAACATAAGCGATCTTTTTTTAGATCGTTCAAACCCTCCTCCTCCTCATTCTGCTTTCCCAAAGACAAATAGCATGGCACAAAACTAATTAGTAACCAGGAACTAGTTAAGAGATGCCCTTTGAAAAACATGCCCCCAGGCCTGATTTAAATATAGGGACAGAGTCAGTGACTGAGTGTGCCTGGGAGATCTCGGCCTCCAGGCACTGCGCCACGTTGACCTTTGACCCTCATTATAGGGAGTGCGTTCCTAGAGGGGTGAACCCTCGGCACAGCACAAGGGCATGGGAGGTCTGTATGGAGGGCTGGAACATACCAGTCCACGCCTGGTCTAGCTCACTACCCTCTCAAAGCAGGGGCTGGAGAAAAACACAAAACAGCAATTCGACTTTATTACTGCTCTCCCGAAGTCCGTTTCAAACCATCATGATCGGCCTCTACTGTACACCGACATATAAATATGTTTTCCATTTTTGCGTCCGCCGGATCCATCTGGTTCGAGTCTGTTGGAGTTAATAGGAAGGATCTGATGTGAAAAATAATACTCTGTCCAAAATATGTAATCCAATACATATGAAATAAACCTCAAAGTATCCTGAGCAGAAAAAATACATGATTACGGTCAGCCAGATGCAGAGAAGTATTTCAAATTCTTACAACTAGCTAAATTTAGTTTGTTTTCAAAGACTAGAAAGGGAAACCGTGACCAAATTACATATGAAATTCTTTGTAGAATGTATGACATGAAACGCAAATAGAGCAGAAAGGCAGAACTTTAAACACTGACACTGTGCATTTGTTTACTTCCATTTCCTACAAAGAGAAAATCCAACGAGGAAATGTTTTTATGAAAAATGATACCAAAAACCACTCATGCACGTTTGTTTACAGCATGTACAGTATGTGTGTGTGTGTGAGGCTTGGACGTTTGTGTACAGCATTTATGTAAATAAGTGCGTATCTGTGTGTGTGCACACTCTTGACTGTGTTGGCCTGTAATTGGGAGTGTAGGAAGCTGCCCCCCCACCTCACTCATGGGTTGGTAATTCTCATCATTGCAAACAGACTTGCTTTACATTCATTAGCCAAACACTCATAGCAATCAGGCCACAAAGCCGGGGGCAACGGTCCTCTTGTAAAATCACGTCGCCTAATAGTAGTGTTCTATAATTATACTCCATTAGCATCTATCAAAATGTGTTCCTACATACCATCCATATTAGCACCAGATTTGGCTATTGTGTCTTTGTAAACTCCATTCCTTCCCCACTTCCTTCATCAGATAGTTAACACCAGCTTGAAGATTATCGCATGCGTGTTATTTTCGTCTTGTGCAATTATATCACATCGCCTAAGATTCCAAGCAGCCAAGTCCTCGTTTTATTTTATAGACATGCAGTACACGGCTAATTGCTGGGAGTTGTTTACTGAGACTGCACATTGCACACACGCTCAATACACAACTATAAATGACGACAATAATTGGTTTGTAAGTCAAAACAGAGAGACACAAGGGTTATTCTGAGAAGCAGAATCATAATCGTAACTGTTCCTATTTTTACCTTGTTGTTTTTTGGACATGATTTGATAGGGCACGATTAGGTTGTAACTCTTTACAAGAACTTGCTCTTGTGTGTGTGCAAACATAACAATATTTATGTAGCTACAAGACGGTTACGAGACTAAATACAAACACTGTATGTGTGTTGCCTTTAATAAAAGGTTCTTTCCTTGCAGGGATTTGGCAGTGAAGACAGACTGAAATGTGGAGTGTGCAACGCAGAGGTAAGAATATGTGTTTATTTTCTGTATTTGAACATCCGAGACGAAAGCTGAAAGCCCTGCACCACTCCACACTGTAGCTGGATGTTACGAATGACATCCTGAACTCTCCTGATCTTGCTGTGGGAGATGGACGTACGTCCATTTAAGCAGATACCATTTAAGCCATTAAACAGAGATATCTGCTTTCAGAACAGATTGAGACGCCAGACATCTACAATACTAATGAGCAATCAGCTCTTTGTTTCTCTCTCTCTATTTTTCTCTCTATTTTTCTCTCTCTTTTTCTCTCCCCTTCTCTCTCTCTCTCTGTCTCTCTCTCTCTCTCTCTGCTAATTTTGATGATTTGCAAGCAGCCTTGTTGCTTACGAGATTTAAGCTGTCTTTCATTCCTTATTAATGTGCCAGGACACCCACTGTGGAAGGAGGAACATATTACAATATTTGGCAAAGATGCCAGCCGTGTAATGTCCAAATCCGTATTCATTTCATAGGGCCCAAATTTATCATGCTTTCCTGTGGTACATTCCTGATGGTAATTTTTCCGTCGCCACTCGACTTGTCCTGTGTGAGTTCATTTGTATGAAATGGTGGGGCAGATGTGGCATCACAGCTTGGGTCACATGCTTGCTACGGCGGGCACAGCACAAGCAGCCCTGGGATGAGGGCTCAGGTAGATGATGTTCTAGATGTATTCATGCCAGCACAGTAGGTCGACCTCACAAACCGCATACTGGTTTTGTTCATTTCTGTGGTCTACGATGTGTTTGTGTTTTATTCGGCGGACTGACTGTGGAGCGCATGTCGTTGGGATGCGAGGGTAGGATAAAGGAAGCCACACACACACACATACCCGTTCACACTTGCTAACATCAGTTAGCGTAAATCAGCATTAGATGAAATGGACACAAATTAAACCCTCAGCCTTGTGTTAAGTCAACAGCCGGTTTAAATGATGTCATTCTGCCATGTCGGTTATGAAGGTTCATCTAACTTCGTTACAGAAATACGTCGACACTTTAGGTCAAACGACGGCCAATCATCGAAGGGACACTTCCATTTCCTGATATGCCGTACGCCTCTATTAACCCTGAGACTTGTTGTTCCCCATCTCTGCATAGACCACTCCTACTGTCGTAGTGTTGCGCATGCATGGAACTTGGTGTCAAACCACGACAGGCAGACAGGCAGACAGGCAGACAGGCAGACGGTGCAGGTGAGTCATAGGCAGAACAGTGCCAAACGCGCTCAGACGTTACATGCACGCACAGCTTGTGACATCTTTCACTCGCTGTCGAGTAGTCGTCGTTAAGCGTTCAGACAGCTGTCGATCAAATCCCTGACATATTTTCCAACACCAAACGTTCTAAAATGAACACTGTGTGAGAGGAATTGTTCATGGCAAAACAATGTCTGAAAGATTTCTGTCTTCAGACATTTCTTTTTCTTTCGGTTTCGACACACGGAGCCACCTCCAGGAGTGGTTGTAATGGCTTCCAGACTCCCCCACCTGACCTTGCTAATGCAACCCAATACCTTTTAAATAGCAGTCATTTTCAGCTTTTGTTACAATGTTTGACCCAAGGCTAACACAGAGGGGCCATGTATGCTGAGAGAATAGTTTTTTCTGGGAGAATGACCCCCATCTCTGCTGTTTCCTCTCTTGCCCATGTACAGAGATTTGACTTTTTTACGATTTCTGCTCTTGAAATGTAAAATCCAGTTCACTAGCCAGTTGTCTATTGCACCTCTGACATTGTCATTAAATATTAATGTCAAACCGTCAGTGTTTGAAAGACAAGCCATAGTCAGAGAAGGCAAACAGGCTCTGAACCCAGTGAAGTACTGGAAAGTGGGGAGTGGGTTGAATGTCTGTGGACATTAGGGAATGATTATCAGCATGGATCTGTGTTGATACGCACCCGGCTGAAGTTAATGCATCAATATAATAACATTTTAATGTCTGTGTTATGGTAGCCATTTAATATTTGCTCTCTGAAAGATGCGCATATGAAGCAGCAATGACTGTAATTATGATAATGATTATCATTTTGTCCTAAGCTGCTATCGCTGCTCAATGCATTACAGTGCTCACCGGTGGTAAAAATTAAAAGCCTTTAGCCATTAAGGCTTTGAAAAACTCCCTGCAAATCTCTTGATGCAGTTTAAAGTTGAACGTACAGGCCATTAGATCTAGAAGCATGTTGTCGATGCAGCTCTTTCTTGTTGGTTGTTTTTCTTTTTCTTCTTTTTTTTTTTTTTGCAACTGGGTCTCAAATGTGGGGCATTTGTATGAGTTATGCTAATTTGTTAGGGCAACGAATGCATTAATTTCATTAGCAAATGGCCTCAAAGCAATAATTACCAGAGTAGGTGTGTCACAAGCAATCATGTTAAAATTTGCCAGTTAATTATTAAGATTTTGTTCTGAGGGACCCAGATTTGACATGAGTCGCCGAGGGAAAAAGGAAGAGAAAGTTAATGCATTCCAGTGTCTGAGGCAAGGTGCAGGCTGTTGTGCTCAATGGGGGTAGTGGCTGTTTTGCGGGGGGTCTACTGGCAGGATTTTTGCATGTTGACAGCTCACATTCCGGACTAATTACTGCAAATAGCAGTGGGCTAGCTGGTGCTCAGTGATTCCAGGGGGGTGTAATTATAAAGCAAAGGAGGGCCAGAACTGCCTTAATGGCCTCTGCTCCCATTGATTGGAGTCCAGTGGAGTAGGCGGTGGCTGGGAGGGGAGGTGAGAGGAGGAGGGGGTGGTGTGCAGTTCTCTAGCCCGGGCCTGATTAGCCCTCGTCCAAAACGGAGCAGCGCTGGGGAGGATAGCCTGTGTCTTGGCCTAATGATGGGTGGAGTCCTTCTGGAGCCGTGAGAGACAGGAAACAGTGTGAGAGACAGGAAACAGCAGGGCAGCGTTGGCTGGGAGAGAGTTGGTGTTTTGTGTTGTTTGTTTTTGAGATGTATTAAAAGTATTTGGTGAACGTTTTGGAAAGGTCTTCCCATGTTTACATGGGAGGGTTAGAGAACAGTACAACAGCAAAATGTTCCTCTGAAGACATTTTATAAGATCCTTTTTTCGGGTTCATCCTCTGAACTTACAGCTGCTGACACAATCCCACAATCCCAAACCTTCCTCCGCCCTCGTGTCTCTCAAGTGTCTTCTTAAAGGTGCTAATGTTTTCCCTTCGCTTCCATGTCTTTGAAAAAGAAAAAAAAAGAAAAAAGAAAAAAAAAAAGTTAATCGTGACTTGATTTTACATGAAAGCTCATCCTTTGATTTTGATGAATGCAGCTGTGGCTTCCAGGCTGTTCATTTGAGTAAAAGCGGGCCCTCTGCCATCCCCCTCACATGTCACTAAGCTCCCCTGTCACCAGGAAGACTGAGACAGGAGATGACACTTGAAAGGCAGGTCTCCTCATGGCTTTGCTAGGACAATGGAACTTGGCCTTGAGGTGATACACATGCATACATACATGCTTGCGCACATGCATATTGTACATACACACACACAATATCTCCTCACCCATGCACACTCAGTTTCTCTCTCTCTCTCTCTCTCTCTCTCTCTCTCTCTCTCTCTCTCTCTCTCTCTCTCTCTCTCTCTCTCTCTCTCTCTCTCTCTCTCTCTCTCTCTCTCTCTCTCGCACACACACACACTGACACACACACTCACATACTTATGGAGAAACGCACAATTTCCCCCACTTTCACAATGTTTTTCTTGAAACATTGTGAAATTGACATTTCGTTGCCATCCTGTGACCGATCTCATTTGTCTGAATGAGTTCTAGAACCAGCAAGTCACACAGTTACCTCGGCAACAACAGCCATCGAGCAGCTGGCCTGGTTGGAGAAGGCCACAAACAAGATTTAATTTACATCAATGGCAGGGTCAGTCTACAGACATTATTCTAGCCCAGAGGTAGGCTCGGGTAATTCCTCTCCTTTTATTTAACCCATGTGCCCCCTCCCATACTCTCAGCCATCCAGCCCCAAGGCTTAATTCATTTCAGTTCCTGGTTGGGAGGTTCCCGGGGCTGATTCAATCAAGCGCTCCTTTAATTGGCTCTCAGGCATTCAAATTGAAACTGATGGAGAATTAATAACGGCTACAATTGGTTGCCGTATTGGTTGTAACCTTGGAAACCCCCCCCCCCCCCCACACACCCTCTAAAGAAATCTGGTGGTGGACCAGCAGTTTCTTAATTGCAAATGGGATGTCTCTGGGCTTAATTCTAGTTGCAGCCGCCGTCACCCCCCCCCCCCCCCTCATTACCCCCCCAGCCAGACTCCCTCACCCCCCCCCCCCCCCCCCTCATTACCCCCCCCAGCCAGACTCCCTCTGCGAGTTTGAGCAAACTTGTCAGTGTTTGGGTGTTTTGATGACACAGCTGTGCCACTAGTTTGAAGTCAGAACCGTCCAGGGAGCACCGCCCCCCCCACTCTCCTTGACCTGCAGTTCGTCTCCCTGTCATCACGTTCACCTCGCCCTCGCCGGTGAGAACTTTGTAGGAGCGGGGAAACACATTGCACCAGGTGGCTTCCCACCAGGGCCTGCCAGAGGAGCTTCAACACAAGGAGCTACTTCACAGCACAAATGGCCGGCTCAGACGGATGTTTACTTGAAATCTAAGGAAAATATTTGTGTGACTATTGAAAACCTTGGGCATTTCACAACACCAAGGCGGCAGAGCCGATGTTGATGGAGGTTTGGAACTGACCGGACTGCAGGGTTTCCTTCTTTAGCAGTTTTCAGTCAAAATACATAATACTGTAAGTCGCTCTGGATAAGAGCGTCTGCTAAATGACTAAATGTAAATAATATACATAATAAGAAGTGGAACTTTCAAACTACATGAGAGAAATCTGTTTGTTGATTATTATTATTATTTTTTAATTATTTTTTTTTGGGGGGGGGGGCATGTTTGGGATCGGTTTAAATAGGGCATATGAAATGGACGTCCTGTTTATTCTCAGTGATGAAATGTAGACCATGTAATCCGTCCTCATTCACATGTGGGCCACGATAAGACCGGTTTTATTTGTGTGTAAATCTAACTTGAGAGGCCTCATTCCTGGCTACGACTGTGGTAAGCCTTGCCTCCGAGCTATGGTAGTGTGATATGTGTGCGTGCGTGTGTGTGTGTGTGTGTTAGAGGGACAGAACTGGTCCTTGGGTTCTAGGTCCCCACCCTCTGCCTCAGGACCTTGGGGGTAATTGAGAGAGGATCTGGGAGTCACACACAAAAGCATAGTCACACCGCCCCAGGAAGTGGACGCAAATAATCTTTGTAACGAGGCCCGGGCTCGCTCACCCAGGATACGAGGGGACCGCAGATTTCCCGCAGAGGCAGAACTCGAGTCCTCAAAGGGACATCGGCCGAAGTGCAGTTCACACACAGATCGTTCTAGGACGACGCAGGAAAGGTCAAAGGTGGCGCCGGCCCTCATTATATTCAGATGGATGAGATGGGACTTTGCGCGTCTCACGTATTTCAGCACCTTGAACTCCCCTCGCCTGCGTTGTAAACAAGGTAACTTTGTTTCAAGACAATTTGCTATGTGTTACAGGGAGCGCATCTAAATCATTTGCATTCCGTTGCCTTTGCCTTGGCACAGTAGGAACAAAACCCATTGTGAAGAAAACTTGATTTCATGTTGGCACTTGAGCCACATTCTCTTTAATTAAAGTCGTTGCATGGACACATATGCATAGAAATTGCCCATTTAACCGGTGGATGAAAACGGATTCATTTGAAAAACTACAAAGAAACCTGTTTATTCCGACCAAAACAGCACTTGCCGTATGACAAGCAACACTTTAGTCTTATGAATAATTCTCAGCAATCAGGTTTTTACTGTGTCGTAAATCCTGTTTAAATGGCTTCATTCATTATGCCTTGCGTATGGGGGAGATACTTAAACACGTGCCGAATCTGGGCTCGTCTCCCGCTCAATGTCGTAGTGGGCCGCGTTCCGACAGGATGTGATGTATAGTGTTGCTCAGAGTTTGGAGACGGAAGTGGCGTCGAGTCCTCGTTAGTGTCCTGGTGTGACCCGCGGTCAGGCGTGTCACATCCTGTCCGGATTTACGGCTCAATTTGGAACTCAAGGGTACAGTGGACAGAAGGCTGTGGGGTCTCTTATAATGAAAATACCAATTCATGTTAGCAGTGGTTGCCACAAGCAAACATTGTATATCTACGGGGGGAAAAAACAAGCAAATGGAGAGAAAAAAATATATATCCAAGTTGCTTACGTCACTTGAGCTTAGTTATGGCTATTAGGCAGGTTTACACATTGCCTTTGGTGAACTAAAAGAGAATCATTAGGAATCATTGTGCTACTGGATGGCATTTGCACCAGAGAGGAAAAACCTATAGGTCACACTACTGCCAAACTGGATCAAGTACAACAACTGTCTTGCATTTACATTTAGTCATTTAGCAGACGCTCTTATCCAGAGCGACTTACAGTAAGTACAGGGACATTCTCCTCGAGGCAAGTAGGGTGAAGTGCCTTGCCCAAGGACACAACGATCTTTTGGCACGGCCGGGAATCGAACCAACAACCTTCTGATTAATAGCCCGACTCCCTAACCGCTCAGCCATCTGACCCTAGTATCTTCAGGTAGTATTTCCCTGTGCTCCACTGCTTGCCATTTCCCGGTGATCAGAGGGGTAAAAACGGGATCTCTGTGCTCCGTGGTTCGAAGACAGGCAGCCCGCCTTTGACTCACCCCCCCTGCCCTCCAGCACGAAGACAAGTTAAACCCACCTTGTTGCTCTCATTCTCCACAGAGCCCCTCCATGTTACGGTGACTACCATCGAATATTACCACAGCCTCTGACAAATAATGAAGGGAAATGAGGAGTCAGGTGGGAAAGGCACTTCACCCTACTTGCCTCGGGGGAATGTCCCTGTACTTACTGTAAGTCGCTCTGGATAAGAGCGTCTGCTAAATGACTAAATGGAAATGGAGTTCATTACAGCAAATAATAAAAGAGTTATCTGGAAGTTCTGCATCTCTCCGGTATGAATGTTGTGTAGTCACAGCGGCTTCCGCTTGGTTGACTATGACTTTGGGATATATGGACAGACTGAGGACTGGCCATTGCAATGCCTCATCAAACCTTTTTAATTAAATCATGTTTTTATGTAAGGGATGGCCCATTTAATTAGGTTATGTACCAGATGAATGCGAGCTCGAAGTAATTACAAGGATTATTTACTCTTGTTAATTGAGGTCTCATCTTTATTCTCTGGATAAGAGCGTCCACTAAATGTAAATGTATTCTACAACTAAAGGTTAATATTCTCATGATAAACAATCTCTCGGTCCTGCATAGACCGAGGCCCTCGCATGCAAAATCATCTGACTTCTCGGACTTGTGTACTGTATAATATGATTTTGTCATCTGTTTCATTGAAGTGTAGAGTGTGTCTATACTTTTTCCTATGGACAAGATGAAACCTAGCAGCACTTTTAATCTCTTCTTTCAGTGAAAACGGAATAATCTTGATAATTCTTTAAATCATAAACTGAGGTTTAAAGTGAATTGAAAGGTAGATTTGAAGTGACACTGCCTGATTAATTCTTTTGCTCTCTAAATGACCTATGTCTCTGTGTTCCTGGAAAAGCAATTTTAATAGTCTTTCCAATAGTGATTTAAAATTATAAAACTGCTAACCTATAGGTTAATAAAAATGGTAATTTAAATAGTATCTGATTTAATTGGCTCTGGAGCAGTACTTAAACGTGTTTGCGCTCTGGAAAATTTACATTCTCGCCAGCAAAAGGAATTGGAATATCCAGCTGTCAAGATAATAAATTTGACTATTTCATCACTGTAATCTTCTGACAATCTCCCTTTGTACTTGTCGGCTATGGTTATCCGATACTGTAATGAATCACCTAAATGTTTGAATGTTTTGCATGGCTTAAAATGGTTAAGAGCTACAGGGAAGCACCTTCTAACATGACTCCAGCTGAGCTGCCCAGGTTCCACACTGAGGTGTCAGCCAGCCCACCATTCCCCCAAGGATAGACAAAGCCATTTCAACATCTTTTTTCTTCTTCTTCCAAACGGTCTTAAAAGACACAGGCACAACTATTATACGGAAAGCACAACCGAGTAAGGCATTCTATCTTCATGTCTCTGCCATTGTCGTCGGTTTGGGAGAAGAAACCCGTGATATCGTGTGTTGCGTCATCCGTGTGGGTTTCGGTGTTGCTGAGATCCGTTTACGAGAAACAGAAAGGCATCCACTCTCGACATCATCCCCTTTAGAAAGATGTCGGTCCACCACATAAAGACAACCTTTTCAGCAACAATGGCTTACATTGACTCGACGGTCCAGATTTATAGACAGTATCATGTTAAAGGTGTGGGGGCCATTAGTAGAGTCCCTATAATCTCTCACTTCAATGGGCAACATGATCTTTCCAAAGGGGAGTTTCCCCTAACTGTTTTCATGACAGGGATTACTGGAGGTCAGTGTTGAGCGTTGTCATTGTTTGACATTGTATCTAATGCAGAGCTTGTCTCTGTCAACCCAGGCCTCTGGTTTCAGCCTCGACACAGGCCTGTTTAGGATGACAGCCCTGATACTAAACAGCTACCCACCTGCCTCCTGTAAATATCAGGGCTGGAGGATGGGGCACATTGAGACCGAGGGATAAAATGGTGCTCGTGAACTCGACACTTTTTGTGCACCGTTTGCCTCAGGGCTATGTCTAATGGGTTACTGGCTCTCCTACAGGCCCTGAGGGCTGCAACCTGCCATGGCCCAGCCTCTCTCATTAGTTTCCTCAGAGTTTACCTGTAGAGGCCTCAGTCAGGCAGTTACATAGTTCTCACACAAGAGCAAATCGACTCTGAGACAGGAACACAGTTGAATCGGTTGATTTACAAATACACACAATACTGCGCTGGAATTTATTTATCTCATGGATCGGTTTTGCTTGTGTTTTCTTTTTTTTGTGGTACTCTGTTATCACAGATTCTTGCCATTCACACCTACACACCTTCACGCTCACATGCGGTGCTGTAAGTTGTTTACTAGATTTCTCCATACACTCTCAGACAGTACCTCTCGAGTGTATTAATTACGCCAATCTCTCACTCAATTCATTCTTTTGTGACCGCGCCTCTTTCAACACGGTTTAAAATCTCCTTTAATGTATTTTCATATTGGTGTCTCACCTTGAGTGTTATCCCTGGTGACACACAGGAGCATAGGAGACTGTCGTGTTCACAGAAGTCCAGGGACGCAAGCTGTGGTGTGGATACCTCCATTTGCATTTGAACACGACATACAGTCCAGGCCTGAGTGGGGAACAGTTTCGCCAAGGTCACCTCGTGCTGGTCTTGAAGCTTAAAATTACATCTTGCATTGTATTCATTTAGCAGGCTCTCATTGAAAACGAAAAACAACTAGCCCGCGTACATCAAATCGTCAAGGAGTGCACAGTTCAGACAGTATTTCAGTTGGAGACAGCCCATAGATATTCCGAAAATCCATGTCGATGAAAAACCAACTGTGCTTTCCTCCACCACTGCTAGGAAACAGACCAAGGCCGTCTTCATTAGCACACAGACTCCCCAATAACAACAATAACAACAAAACCCCAGCTTCCCCTCTCCTCGTCGGTTTACCCCTGTGTCTCTGTCCTCGTTAGGGTTGCATTAAGATTAGGGAAAAGAGTGCCTCATAAACTGGTTCCACGCCTTGGGGCAACGGAGTCTGCATCTCAGCAGGATAATCTCATATCAGTGTGGCGTGCTCATTTGGCTTAAGAGATAGGACGGTCTCATAAGCTGCTCCTTAGGTTATTATGAAGATTTACATACCCAGGATGATAAACTCATTCTGGCACCTGTGTAATTTACTAATGACACATAATTTTTTATCTCGGACTGACTGTGAAGGAGGGGGGGGGGGGGGGGGGGGGGGGAATTCCAACGCGTTGGAGACACATTGCAGAGACGGCAGCTTGACATGGAAGCAGAATCACGTCTGCTTTAACAGCAACTCCTTTAATGAGGTGGGCTCACTCCAATTTTATTTGCAAAGATCTCAGAAGGGCCCGGAGAAGGGGTAGATTTAATTAAGGGAAGCTGATGAAAGCACACACCTCTCGCCTGCTCGTAAGTGTTTCCTCTGGTATCACCACAGACTATCGTGATGACAGCTGGCGCTGGAGATGATCTGACTCTCCCGCTAAATGGAATCAATTGGGTTTTCGTTCCCACGTGTTGAGGTGAAGAACATTTTAGCCCTCCGATTCCCCGTGTTAAACGTCGGCGGAGTCGACGTTAGCACCCCTCGCGACGGCGTGATTGTCGTAGATGTGATGAGGGTTGAGGATTCACCACGGCACGATCCGCGTTTGTCAAAGCACAACACACATCTCGTCAATGCAACTCTAAAAGGAAATCAGTGAGAAAAGATAATGAACCCCCCTGATGGACAGTGAGATATGCTGGCGGGGTGCTTACAGATTTGCAATTAGCAAGTATGGGCATGCCACATTTGTTGTATGCCCCCATGCTTTGCCTCTGTGATAATCGCCACAGCCTTTCTCCTTTATTACAATCTGTCTGAGAGTCACATTCATGATGAATTCTTATCTCTTTTTGCGTTAACATTTGCCAGATGGCACATTGGGATCAACAGCTAATAAGGATGTAGTAAGGAAATTAGGGCTTTATTAAAGGCTACTTAATGCCAGGAAAAAAAGGAAATCAAAATACAAGGCAGAATCGGTTGATCCATGCTGATCTCATCTGTCAGGATAGAAAAGGTGAACCCTCCTTCTTATACCAATGGAATATTTAAATAGCTGATCTGAAAAGACATCAGAGTTAGCTTCAATACACCGACTAATCTTTTTGGGGGGTACAGACTAACTTTTATATAGATAAAAATCCCTCATTTATGCACAGAGATATCCCCCACTCTCCCAAGTTTACTTATACTAATCTTGAGAATCCATTTGTGGAAATATTGATCTTTTTTTAGCTGTGTTGCATAGCTTTTTAGAGATTGGTGCCTCCCTTGGGCCTTGCCAGTAAAACACACTGAAGGATTGTGACAATGATGACGACTTAAGAAATATAGTGCAAGAATACTTCCAAAAAATTGCATTCAACCTTCCTCTAGGTTTTCGGAAGCTTTTTAAGCAATTGTGTTGCGCAGGTTAAGTCCTGTTTCCGTCCATGTCGTTAGCTGCTCTTGTTGAGGCCTACTTGACAAGGACGCAGGACGTTCACAGCCATCGGGTTCCCCGGGAGCACTCTCCAGTTCTGATGTTCATGTGGTCCGTTGTGTTTCAGAAACCCTCATCCAAGCAGCAGCTAATGGGAACACCCCTTCACGCTCGCCTCTCTAAACAAAAACAAAAAACCTTGCTGAATCCATTTTTGGCGTCGTCGTGGTTCCCGCTTGCGGTGACCTTTTCCTCGTCCCCGTCATGTTGAGCGGCAACGTTCAGTTGGGTTTTGAGGCATGTCAAAATGTCCAGAAATGTCATGTTTGTTCACTCAACAACAATCCTACTCATCATATAAACGTGGATCGAATTCGTTTTCCGCGTTCCTCTTTGACTAGGCCTCCGTAAATGACCTTGGATTTGACACACATCTCCCCCCCCCCGGTTACAGTAACAAGTCTATCTTCAAGCTTGTATGGAGATGAAAGCCCAGGAAGGTGAGAAGACAACCAAGGACATCTCCCTTGACCAAATTACAGATCCCACGTTGGTCAGGCAAAGGTTATTGAGACGCCTGTTGTCGTCTGTCCTTGCCTTTGAATAATGCAGCCAATGAGAAGGTATCATGGCTTGCGAGCGATCTCGCAGCATTGATTTGAATAAATCAGAGTCAGACTTTTGAGACGCGTGCTGGAGCCGTCAGAACTCGCTCGGCGTCGAGCACGTGACTCCGGACGCCGGCCCTCTCTGGGCCCCGCGACCCGAACGGCTGCGCCTACGAGCGGGGGAGGAGAGGTTGGGGGTGAGCGTGTCTTACATAGAGGGCACGCCACAGAACAGGCGGGCGGGGTGGGAGAGGTGGGATTGACAAAGTAGTTCTGTCCTACGGGTCTTGCCCTGACATAGGTGAGGCCACCTTGCCTACAAGGACTAATACACTCTCTCTGGCAGCGCCCTCCCAGCCACGTTAACGTGACACCGGTTGTTGGTTTTCTTGAACGCTTTAAGTCAGCTTATGATTATTCACAGGGGACAGCACAGTGCATCATTTTACTTTCTACATTGTTTGGAAACTGTGGATCGACATGTGCTCACGGGCACCCCGTCAATATCGGCGACCGAGGACACGTGAGAGAACCTACCTGAACCGCAGTCCTCTCAAACGTGACGGACGGATCGGAGTTCCCCCACCACTGGGTTCACAACTAACACGTTCAGGACCGTCTTCCCCCCCTGAGCTCTCTAACGAGCGCACACGTCCACACAAGGTAATACGCGTGGAACGGACTGATCGAGAAGTTTCAAAAACACACACCAACATAAAAAAAAGCATTCACCCGAGAATGAACCGAATACAAACAATTCTGTCGTAGAACCTAATTACTATTTTCATGCTGGTGATCTGTGTTTGTCTTGATCTAAATTGTACAGTATTTCCAATAGAAAGATAATGTCTGTGATTTATTTCCATTGGAAAAACTCCAAAGGGACATCAGAGGTATAGGAGGCAGATAACGAGGGGCAGTGCGACTCGACCAACCTGACCATGAATAGACCTGTCAGCATCTTAGACAGAGTGTGATGAATCTGTTTGGTTAAGAATATGTAGATGGAGATAGGGCTGTGTGTGTGTGTGTGGGGGGGGGGGTCATAAATTATCTCCTCTCTGCTCAGCGAGATTTTGAACAGTTGAGGTATGACGAGCAGAAGTACTGAAAGCTATAATGGGTGTTAAAGTGGATCGGCTGTCACATTTCTGCTCAAGTCTCATTCTGATCACGACACGTCAAACGCGAGGCGCCCATTTCCTCAACACGAATGTCCCAATTTTCATCACCCCCCCTCTCCCCCCCTTTCAGCTAATGACCTTGATTTAAATCCCTGGAAGGTGCAGAGGAACTCTAGCCAACACTTCCAAACATGAGGTGAATCACTTTTTAAATGTTGGTGTGTCTGGTCCTCCGCCGGGCGCCGTCGCCTCACTGAGCCCGACGGCCTCTCCTGCTCGGACGGGTTCAGCGGGTTTGCCCGTTAAAGGGTGACCACACAAACGGGTCAGTCCTGGCCTTCGTTTTGTCCTTTTAATTAAGCGGACGCCGATATATTTGGCGCGTTTAAGTGGCAGCATCTCATACACTAGAAAACGTAAGGCCTCAAACAAACCCAGTTCTTCCCTCACTGCCGTATCATTAATTTAAGACATACTAAATGGTTTCCGTGTTTACATATTGATGCTGTACAGCACACTTAAGTTGACCCAGTTCGTCAAGTAACGTCCTGTAGCACACGTTGCCCGGCCAACCTATCGGCATAGCAACGGCACTGAAGCAAAAATGGGCAGCATTACATTACATTTACATTTAGTCATTTAGCAGACACTCTTCTCCAGAGCGACTTACAGTAAGTACAGGGACATTCCCCCCGAGGCAAGTAGGGTGAAGTGCCTTGCCCAAGGACACAACGTCATTTTGCACGGCCAGGAATCGAACCGGCAACCTTCTGATTACTAGCACGATTTCCTAACCGCTCAGCCATCTGACTCCTAGGGCAGCATACACCACAGTTTTGTTTTTGTCATCAATTACGGGAGCGCGAGTACAGATCCCAGCTAATAAAGCGGAGGGTGATGATGAGTGAGTGAGAGGTGATGAAAGTCAGATGCTCGTCCCTATTGAGCGCGCTCAGCTGTGAACAAACAGGGACATCTGGATCCGATCCCGATAGGACTTGGGGACTGTGGGTAATCGCCAGAGTACCCCAGGTAAACTATTACAGATGTGAGATAATTGGGAAGACTGGTTCCCAACTTAATTTGGGGGGGGGGAGTTGCGAAAGTTTGGTTCTGAGGGTGATGCGCAAGATCGCTTTAAATAAATAATAGTCTTGTTTTGAACCTAATTGACGAGGGAAAATCCGTCCTGATTTTCTTTTTTTTTTAAGGTGATGTGTGCTGTTGTGCATTGAACATACATACATGTTTTTCTCGATTGGACAGAAGAAACCGACAGTGGAACTTGGCAAGTGTGAGCTAAAGTACAGTATTTTCTGTTCTGTAATTGTACATAATTGGTCGCCGCACAGCAGGGTGACAACGATGCCAGTAAGACCAGGCTACATGGTTAGATATCCTAACTAATTGGCTCTTTAAGAGGGGCAAAGGCATTTTAAGGTCCTTAAATTGGTCTCTTCTCCTTCAGAGCAAGTTCTCAGTGCCAAAGCTAATTAGACTGTTGTTGATTGGTGAGAATCCCAGAATAGTTAGCCAAACAGATGACTGGAAGAGGCCAAAAGGAAGCTTCGCAAGATTTCGCAAGAGGAGGATGACACTGATTAAAAATGAGTTTTGTTAACTTATTCAGAACCAGGCTTAGAAAGATATGTGACCTTACGCGTGCGTCGCTAGAAATGCATGCTTCAGCTTCAAGGTGACATCCATTAGCCTTTGTGTACCTACCGTCGCGTTCTTCCTCAGATTACGTTACGTTCTCCACCATTCTCAACATATCACCTTTTCAGATTGTTTTTTGAAGGGGTGGGTGAGGGAGGTGGGGTGGCGTGCGGTACTGGGAGGTGGGGTGCGGTACTGGGAGGTGGCGTGCGGTACTGGGAGGTGGGGTGCGGTACTGGGAGGTGGGGTGCGGTACTGGGAGGTGGCGTGCGGTACTGGGAGGTGGCGTGCGGTACTGGGAGGTGGGGTGCGGTACTGGGCGTGATTAGGGACAATGTGTTAGATTCTGGCTCCATTAGACAGACGTTTCCTCAGGGGCTTAGGCTTCGACTGTGACGTGACCTTTGACCCCCGCATCACATAGCATGGGGAGCGCTTCTGTTTCCATTTATGACCGAATTAGAGACGTTGTTCCTCACAGCCTGTTGCAGTTTTATAGAGGAAGTTACTTTGTGTTCTCTTGTACAAATTTCTCACAGATGCTTATGAGTATCAGCTTGTTTCGGTTTTGCTAGTTTACAACAGTAAACATGCTAGTTTACAACAGTAAACTAGCAGGATTTTACCCCCTCCCTCTTCCCCCACCTCCCTAACATGGAGACGCCAACACATTCTTTCCATTCAGTGGCAATGACAAAGTCCCATCAATTAATCCTCAAACTCTCTTCGGAGAGCTCTTTTCCCAGCTGTTTGGAGGGTTTTGGCGTTATGCGGCTCTGTAACTTGGAGTAGGAAACCTGGGGTGCGGGCGGGCGGGTGTCCTAGTAGCCTCATTCTCCCTTCTAGCAGAGCATGTCCCAACTGTTGTCAATTTATCAATGTAACGTGCACTAGTGGGCACAGTTTGAGCCACCATTAGGACAGGTGCCTCCATCCATCATGGCCAAGTCACTTATTCCACCTTGTCAGGGGAAACTAAATGGGGCTTTTGAAGAAATGTAAACAACTCCTCAATGGACAATCAGATGGCCCCCGTCTCCACGGCAGCACCGGGAGACGACGGAGGGAAAGAGTCTGCCGTCGGAAAACACCTGGGGCCTCGCTTCCACCGCGCTGGGCCGCGGATCTCAACCGACAATCGCATCCAGAGCTGCGGCCAGGAACAAAGATACCTTGGATCCTCTTAAATGTGAACACCAAAACACGGTTAGCACGGCTCCTGATGTGGGTTTCAACATATGTCGAATAAATACCGTTTTCCTCCTCGTAATTATCACTTCAATGTGTGATTTTTGAGTTGCTCTTAATCGTCACGGCACCTCTAAAATGGGTTTGTATAATAAGAATTGTGCCTGTGTAGTCACAGAGAATCGCGTGCGGTACGATGTCAGTAGCAAAACGACTTTAATATCACAACCACTATTTGTAAAGTGGATGCCTAATTTAATTTTGTGTTTTAAAAAATCTGTTTCACAAAGGCTTGTTTAGTTCAGCGCTATCCTTACAATTACAAGCTTCTATGGTGGGATTTTACCCCTAGGCTGCAAGCCATTCATTTTTGCTACATTGGCACACAGTGCATTGAGGGGTGAATTTAACTAGGTTTTAATTAAAACTGAAAAAATAAATTAAAAGTTGGGGTGAGGTGTGGGGGGGGGGGGGGGTGGTACAAAGCTGTTAATGAATCCCTGCCAATCAGTGTGGATGGAGAGATGGTAGACATCAACCTCATAAAGGAAAGATAGATCGACCATTGTTTTTGTTCTGTTTCAGTGATCTAAATCGACCCTTGCAGTCATGAAGTCAGTCTTTTGGCTGTGAGAAACGCGTGCCCATTTTGCCTGATAATTTAACTGTGTTCATTCAAGCGCCAACAGTCTTGCGAGCGGAGGAGGATTCTGAGTTGACTATGGTCTGGAGATCATCTAACACACACGTGTGTCGTTCTGACTCAAATTAACGTATCATCCAGGGCGAACTCAACCTACACCAGCCAACCAAAAATATGTTCTATCGCTCTGACACGTTTATGAACACAGATTTTTATTTTTTATTTTTTTAAGGATCATCATAGAATGTTGCAGTGATTGTTACGGTATCCTGATAATTAATGAAAAGAATGAGCATCCAGACAACCATGCAGCCTCCTTTTATGATATTTGTGAACGTTTGTACCTATGTCCAGTGTTTATGCACAAAGTCATTAGCTTGTAGCGTGTCCTACAAACAGAACTACATGCATGTGGCCAACATTCCATTCTGAATGTAATCATAATTGTATTTTAAAGTTGTCATGTTAATCCCCATGATGTCTAAAAGCAAAAGAAAAATCATCCTTTTTGTTATAAGTCTTAAAAAGAAAAGAATCATCAAAGGATACAATCATTCTTCTTTAAAACCAGACATATTTAATCTTATTTAGATAATTTGCTATGAAGTGAACTTCATTCAATATGAAAGTAATTACTATCTATTATATTCAAACGGGATGTTGTAAACCTTTGGTCACGCTAATCAAATCTCCTTTTTATTCCAAATGAAGACTTGGCTGTCTGTTTCCTTGCATTCATTTTTGATGCTTATTATCTCGTTTTTTTTTCGAGGCCTTGATTATCCCAGGTCTGAAAATGGACAATAATTACTGCCCCACAGCTTACAAAGGTCTTTTGAAAAGAAGGGGGAAAAAATCATTTCATTGGTAGATCGACAAAGGAGAAGATGAATCATTATTTTGCCTGGGCATTTCCTAGTTTTGCTCATCAAGCAGATTGCTCTCAGGATCGCACACCTCTTATCCCCCCCCCCGCTCCCCCCTCCCTCCTGTTGTGGATGAAACTTTCATGGTTTCTTCTCAAATAAAACATGGACGAGCATAGAATAGAATTTAAAAGGAGGAGAAAGGACTATATGCCCCCAGAACTCGCCCGAGACGCTTTGATGTAGATCTTGAGCTCATGAACGACGGGTCCATTTGGCCTTGGGTAACGTTCAAATTTGCACACTTTAATCATACCAGGTGTGTGCAAAGTCCCGCCCTCTTCTTTCTCCCTCTTTTCTCTCTCTCTCTCTCTCTCTCTCTCTCTCTCTCTCTCTCTCTCTCTCTCTCTCTCTCTCTCTCTCTCTCTCTTTTCTTATTCTTCAGCGTATTATTGTATGAGACAAGATGTCTCTTAAGATCCTGTGACAGAACAGTGTGAAACGATTTCCTGCTCTAAAAAGAGGATTTAATTATCACGCCGACACACAATACTCCCCCTCTAAAGAAGGTGCTGGTGAGGAGGACGCTAGTGGATATGGGACGGAGGGGGGGGCGGAGTGTGGGTGTGTGTGTGTGTGTAGGGGGGCAGTGAAAAGCCGAAGCAGTTGTTGTTCTAATACTTTAATATACCCTGAGATGGCAGCATCTGATTATCGTCAGCTGTATGAAACTAAAGGTTAATGGCAGTCTTTTTGTTGAAAGAAAGAGTGTGTGTGTGTGTGTGTGTGAGAGAGAGAGATGCTGGGAGGGGTGTATTCATGTAACTCGAGCAGATAAGATCTACCTAGCCTGAAAGACGGTTGACTCAACCCAATACTCTTTGCAGGTTACAGTGTCGGTTTTTTTTTTACATTGTAATTTGTGCTCATTAACATTATCACATGTTGAAGATTACTGGCGTTACAATAGTCCTATGCCCCTTTCAAAAGCCCTTAAGCGAGGTTCCGTACTATAGCTCGAGAATAAATCCTCCCAATGCCACGAAAACATTTGAGGATGTGAAGTGTTGGATCTATGATCCAACTTGAATCAAGCAGCATCGCAGCACCGGCACCATGTGAGCCGTAGTTAGTGTGAAAAGTAGTGTGAGGTAAAGAGTAAACACTATCATGCTAGCTGCTCGACCAATCACAGCCTTTGAAATGCTCTCATAAACTTCACAGAGATCACATGTGTGCGCCCGAGGCTTGAAGATCAATGAGAGCTGGCTGGCAGATCTTAATCTCTGTTATCCAAATACACAATAAACTGTCCTCACATCCTGATTGGCCATTGTTCCTCTCCACGGACTTTCCAGTTTGACTTGTAATATACGGTTGTCTTATGACTGCATGGAGATAGAAATGGTAGACAAATAGGATTTAGGGCGGACGCATTACTGCATGTCCCTCTCTGAATACAAAAGACTGCCCTCTATGCTATCACAAAGAAAACAGCTTAGCAGCAAGGCATTTGTTTTCCATTCAGAGAGAGAGGTACTTTGTCTTTCCAATCGTTACCTGTCTGTGAATCAGTTGCTCCATTAAGGCAGGTCTAAACAGGGAGGTGCTGGACGGGGCTAAATTGCAATTAGTCGACCAGCGAGTGAGGCTGGCACCGGTTAACTTGGGATATTGGAGTGCAAGGGCCCAGTAATCAGCCTTTGGTCATGTAGAACAATGCATAAAATTAAATTGACATTAATGAATAATTGTGTAATGAAAATGGAGGAGGAGAGTTAATTGCATGTTACAGTGAGTGTAATGCCCAGATAACCTTGCGTCTAATGCTATTCTTAGTCTGACTGCCAAAGCTCATACCGAGCCCTCTCTTGGCGGGAAGTCATTAAAGGCAAGGAGTAGATAATGCCGGAACGCCGAAGCCCAGAGTGGCTACAATCTAGCAAAGACTTTCTTTCAGAGGGGCTTTTTTCCCTCCTCTCCCTGAGTGGGGCATGTTGAAGTCATTTGTACACAGCCCGAATGAAATGAAAGGTCACAGTCTAAGCGTTTGTGTCTGGGTAGGCTCTTAAAGCAGGGCCCGCTCACCTTCAGTGTCGCACGGGCAGATCTCCCACCCCGGCCCGTCTGGTGAACCAGGAGGGATGTTTACCTCGTTAAAAGCCTCGGCATTTGACTGACAGACACACAGGGTAGCGCGGGTTAACGCGTCAAATACAAGCATCGCTCATTCTTTGAAATCAAAATGCAGCGAGTGAAACCGCATGCTGTATTGTATTGCGTAAAAGTCCGGACGAGTTGAACTTCAGGTGAAGTGACTTGACATTTGTGGACTCTTAATTCGTTTGCAAAAACTCCCAGGCATTAAACTAATTATGATTCAGCACAGCACACATAACTCAAAAACACCACTCTCATTGCTGCACATCAATAAAAAAGTGATTGGGTTCAAGAGCAATTCACTTAACTCAAGCTCTCTTCAACCATCCAAAATTGCAGAGGCAGATCATACAGTATGTGGGTATAGTTTAGTTTTAATAGGAATATAGACTAGGAGCTGCAGCAATTCAAATCAGCTTCACTTGGACATTGCTTGTTTGTTTGTTTTTCCACAATATCTATGGGCATTTATTCGGTCCAATAATTGCTCATCGTGTTGGACAGATTTTCTCATTACTTTAAAAACATTGGGAGCTGCAGGGTCATGCAGTGTGCCACTGTGGCGTTGTGTTCAGCCAGACTTTCAGCGGTCAGGAAGTTGTCCTTTCAAGGCCTCGACTTCCCTGGGGCGAGGATGGCCATTACTGTGGAATCATGGACACCAATTACAACTACGAACCCTGGGTTTTTAAGAGGGAAGTGGACAGCGGTAGCCATGCCTCTGCTGCCTTCTAATACCGTCTGAATGGTCCTTGCCATGGCGCAGTGGGAGCATTAATAAGAATGAATTAGTTTGGTGGAAGGTAGCATTTTCTCATTAGCCGTGATTGTAGGTGAAACCCTCAGCTCGTCCTTTTGGTAATTAGGCAGACAAATGAATCGTGCTCGGACTCGCTCACACCTGCTCAGGCTCCGCAGCGTCGCCGGCTAATCTCTCTCTCCTTGCTTTGCCGGTCAATTTTCGCCTGCAGTCGAGAGGTTTGGCCGTCTTGTTGATTCTAAAGAGGATTTTAGGTCATGGCATGCATGTTTAGACTGATCAGCCACCAAACGAGTGAGTTGAAGGACAGTCAGCATAATAAGAAACTCTTCTGTTGGTTACAGCACACTGACTACAACAATAGCCCAGAAGCGCACAGTCTGGTGGTATGCTATGAGATGAATGTGGAGTGCCCAGTAACCTATTGTGTAACTCATTTGGGAGTTGGCTAGGCTTAGGTCTTTCTCTTGAGGCTGGTTTAAGTTGTAAGCTTCAGCTGTTTAGAGCACTCATCACATATGACTTGATGAAATTGGTGAGCTGTTTTGAAAAGGGGGGATTAAGCGAGAGTGAAGATGGGAAGCACATTATTGAGAGAGTGCTCCGTAGACATTTGGAATATCAGCCCAGTGTGCATGATCGGGGGAGGCTGGAGAACGAGGGTCTCTGAGGAGATTTGAAAATCACGTGACGTTTCTGGGGATTTGGAGCAAACACAGGGACCAGCCAGAAAAGACTGACAACCAAAACTGATGTCACACCACCAAATATGCCTCTCGTTCGAATCTGGATTTGCGTAACTTTACGGAAACACATTCGATCGGCATTCGCGCTCGCCAAGAACGCTGAGAATCCCGAGCATTTCTGCACCTCTGCCACACCCAAGGTCACACGGGGCTGCTTTGTCACACCGAGCCCGTACGGCATCGCCTCTCGTCCTCTTCCTGAGGTACCTGACTGCAACATCAGAGGGGGGCCGAGCGGGGTCTTTTAGATTGGCTCCATGCTGCTTCCTCATTGTTTTTAAAAGGCTCCTCGCAGCGGGAGACGGCACAGCCGCTTGTTTGGCAGAAGGCCCTTTTCTCCCGGGCCCACTGAGAGAGACAGGGTCTATATTTCCCCGTGCTGATGGTAAAGAAGGAGGGAGATGTTCCTGGGAGCCTTGAGGGTTACACCTGTGTTTCATCTAGGCCTCGTCGCTGTACCGAGCAGCCAAGCAAAGCCCAACTAGTACACGACTAGCCTTAGGGCGAGTAGAACCCTACGCATGACAAGAAACGTATATATCTATACGGCACAACTGACATAAACGTGATTGTCATGGGAATACTCTTGAATGAAAGTAAAAAGCGTACGGTGTAGAGGATTGTAAGAGTTGGAAAAAAAGGAGTTATGTATGCCGTACTTATTTAGAGTAACCTTAGTGAACGGTTTGTTTGCTCCAGACAATTTAGGCCTGTAGTATCAACGAGAGGTCCTATAGTGTTCATAAACTTGTTTGAAAACTTTGTACAGTCGCTTTGCATATTGACGCTCCGGGGTGGGTAGGCCTACCTGTCTGAAATGGAGCATTAGTGAATAATTTGATCACATTTTTCATTTCGCACGGGTGCTGAACAAACAGGAATCCGTGATTAACAGTTTTAATTAGGATTCTAACTTGACGAATTCCGACAGCCTCGCAACGCGCCGAAGACGAATAAATCACTGGCCGGGGATCGTCAAGCTGCCTTCTAAGTGGATGTGCTCATGGCCTGAGATTGCTTTGTGACTGAGACAAGCTGTGAGTCAGCCAGAGCTGAGTGTTTTCTCTCGCTCCCTCCCTCCCTCCTCTCTCCCTCCTCCCTCCCTCTTCCCTCCAACCTCTACAGCTTGTCCATTCTGTCTCATGAACACCATAGCGGCTAACTGAGTTGTACACCAATTGTACTGTACTGTGCGCTGTGAGCGACTGTAAAGCTGTCATATCGATCAAACATGAGTTCTTTTGAGCCCACTATTACATTGTCCGCTTTTATATCTTGATGAAGGTTACATATGTTGCGAGACTACTTATGCTGTGTGACTAGAGTGTGGCTGACCTCTCACAGCAATGCACCCGGTAATGGAAAAACATAGACGTTTTTAAGTGGGAGTGTATTTCCATAAGAGCTGCATGGAAAATCCTTTTTTTCTGGAATGCATATTCCTCAAATAACGCTTCAATGGGTTTCAGTGTTGACAAATATAAGGAGCGGGCTGCATAAAAACTACAAGTTAGAATAAATAAGTTTGACATCTTGAATTGCTCGAGGAGGGTAAACAAGTTCTACAAAGGCTGAAGCCGAGGATTCTGGGTATTTGATTTGGGGAGTTAAACACACATCAGCTGGTTCCTTGCTGTCACTGATTAATTTGAGCCAGGCAGATGTAATGAAGGGCTGTTCTGAAAGTTGTCAACTCTGCTTCCCCTCATCAAAATCTTTCAGCTATCGTAAAACAACCCAGCCTTCACCAAGCAATAAGTTATGCTTGTACCTTCCAAAGGCTTCTGACAATGTTTTGCATATTCTCACGATAAAGACAGAATGTTTTGAGAAGGATCTCAAAGTCATTGAAGTCCCTTGGTATGTTCCCCGCTAACTGACAAACCCAAATAAAATGTTTAACTTAAATTAAAATGATTAACCAAGGTAATGATGTGCAAAGAGTTCTCCATAGAAAAAAAAAATCATTACTTCACAATGCCAACCAAGGCCAGTGCAGGGCAGTAACCTTTGATATCCCATTGCAGAATGGTAGATTTAAATCTTGATGATATGCATCATAAGTATTTTAATTATAGATCCTCTGCTTCCCCTCCATCATTAATTGTCCAAAGCGTAATGATTTATAGTGGTCCTGGAGAATGATTATTAATTTTCTGGTTGATTATACCTGTGGGCGGCAACAAAGCTCTTCTGGACGAAGCATCTGCTAAATGAAAAGTACGCTTCACATGAAAGTATAACCCTCAGGGAACAACAACTCATTTTTTACTTTAATCAAGCGTACTTAAAAGTGTTGATTAAGGGCACCCACATTCTTTAGGGAAATCTGTACTGAGCATTATTTGCTTTGTTATTTATTAATAGGATCCCTTTCTTTTTCTTAAGTATGTAAAATGAATATAAACAGGGATTTGACGTATTGCTTCGGTTATAATCAAATTCCCTTGATACAGTATCCAGCTGATGGCTCATGCTCTGAATTTGCATTGGTAAATAAACCAAAATATCTCCAGTTGTTATTACTACAAAAGTTGTTGTGGCACACCATGAAATCAAATCCACATTTTACAAAATGGTTAGTGTGTGTCTGAACCGCTTTCTGATAGCGTGATCAGTTTTCCTCATCCCCAATTCCCTAAATATTGTCGCGTAGGCTTGCTTTGATTTAACCACTATTTTCTCTCCTTTCTTTCCGTGTAAACAGACTCCTTTGTGTCTTTCAGTCTGAAATGGTTTCCCTGTCTAAATAAAGGATCGCCAAGTACATTCCGAAGGAGTAGCACAGAGTGACATGCTTGAAAGCTAGGGGCCTTTTCTCATAAGGCAAGTCTAGGTCTGCCTAAATAGCAGCGAGCCAAACTCTAGCTTCAGCGCTTGAACTGCTCTGAACTCAGTGCTCGGCTGGAATGCACAGGTGCAAGAACAAAACAATGGTACCCAACACCTGAGTGGCTTATAGCTGAAGGCTGGGGCCAGCCTCCACAGACCTGGGGCCAGCCTCCACAGACCTGAGGCCAGCCTCCACAGACCTGAGGCCAGCCTCCACAGACCTGAGGCCAGCCTCCACAGACCTGAGGCCAGCCTCCACAGACCTGAGGCCAGCCTCCACAGACCCGAGGCCAGCCTCCACAGACCCGGGGCCAGCCTCCACAGATCCGGGGCCAGCCTCCACAGACCTGGGGCCAGCCTCCACAGACCTGAGGCCAGCCTCCACAGACCTGGGGCCAGCCTCCACAGACCTGGGGCCAGCCTCCACAGTCCTGGGGCCAGCTATCATGCAGCTTCTCTGGGAATTACAACGAGTTTGTTTGGCCTGTCCCTGGTCCTCTGGTATGATAGACTGGGAGTCCCCTCCCCCCCCTCCCCCTCCCCTTGCTTGTCACCATCCCTGATGGTGCACCACAGCTGATGGTTGTGCAACCACACTTTTACTCTGATAAGCTTGGCTCGGATCCACAGTGACGCACCACATGCACACACCGACAAAAAAAACACATCACTCCCCTCAAAAAAATCAATGCTCTAAATCATAGCCATGACAGAATTGTGCCCATTGCAATTTTATTCGTAACCAGTAATCATTCACCTTTTTAAAACCGTAATGCAGTGAACTATGAGCTAGACTTGACGAGATGATTTGAAAATATAACAATGTCCAACAGTGGAAGAGTCTATCGGCGATTCATATCGATCCATAAGCCTTTCTCACAGGTTCCTTCTTCCTTTTTTCCCCCTCAGTGTCCCGGTACAAGACTGATCAATCAGGGGAGAGTCTCTGAAGTACATTCGCTTTTTCTTGATTGATCGCGAGAGAAACCGCCGGCCCCGGGACAAAGGCTGCCGGCGATCTTTAACTCGAACCGGATCCGTTATCGCACCGTGGGGGGTTCTCTTTGGCACGGAATTCTAATTGTCATTAATCTGGGAGGAGGGCCCCCCCAGATTAGCCTGGTTAAATGGGGAAGATTGGGATTAAAACCCACCAGCTGTGATCCGAAAGGTGGCATTTGGTGGGTTTTGCGATGAGTAGATTTGTTTTGGGAAGCGTACAGCTGACCTCTCCTCCTGGTGCTGTCTCCAGCCCCTCTGCGAGGGACACGGGATCTCCGGTTCCACCGAAGACCCGATTCCCCGGGCATTAAAAGGAAGAGGCAGATTAATAAACAGACCCACTGCAGCCAATGAAGACAGGTGGCAATAACCCTGATAAGCGACAGATCTGAAGCCCCTCATACAAAACCAATTTCAGCCGCACTCCATTTTTCAAAAGCTCATCAGAGTGAGGAACGAGAGTGCTGAAGCTGTATGGCCACGGAATTTGTTTCTCTCTGATTGCCTTGTCAGGATATCTTATCCCATGGCGGATGACCAAAACCCCACCCTACACACTTGCCGCACACACACACATGCGCAAACACATATGTGCGCACACGCAGGTACACGCCCACACCCACCCACGCGCTAGCACACCCAAGGGGCTTGCACACACACACACAGGTGCACGTAGAAACCCTTTCACCTTTCTCTCAAGTGCAGGCTTTTTAGACCCTACCTAGCAGGCCCACTCACTGAAGAAGTCCTGCCCTTCATTGGCTACTCCCCCGAAGAATGTCTAAACCTGTGTGTGTGTGTGTGTTAGTGTGCGTGCAAGCATGTGAATATCCGTGCGAGCGCGTGCGTGGGAATGCGTGTCCATGTGTGTGAATATCCCTCCCCGTCACCTCGTACCCTCCACCAGCCCTGAGCGCTGCTCTCTGGTCTGCGACCGGGAGACTCTCCCACCAGCAGTCCCTTGTCCCCCAGGACCATTAATCCCTCCAGGCCCCTGAGCGACCAAGAGGGATAGGGGGAGGTTTACTAAGTGTGAAGATTACAGCGCAGGACCAAGGAGCCCGGAGCCTCCATCAAACAAAGTTGTTTTTCCTCTCCGCTCCCAAAGAAAATATAATGGGGCCAAAAAAATTAATTTCCCTGAGATTAATGTACGAGGTAAATACTTTAGCGGGGGGCACTTATCTCCTTTAAAACTCTCCGCGCCACCCCAACACACCCCCGCCCTCCGGCCCCCCCCATCCTCCGCCCTCCGTCCCCCCATCCTCCGCCCCCCCCCATCCTCCCCCTCCGGCCCATCCCCCGCCCTCCGGCCCCCCCATCCTCCGCCCCCCGCCCTCATGCCCCCCCCCCCCCCGCCCAGCCCTCTCCTCGTCCTCGTGACTGTTGAGGCAGCAAGCAGGAAGTAGCTGGAGAGAGTCTAATGAGAGAGGAGATTTCCAGCAACCTGATGGCTCTCATCAATCACCCCCTCGTCTCTGGAAGTGCGATGCAGACAGAGGGAGAGGGGGCTGAGGGGGCCCCCACGTGAGAGGAGGGCTCGAGTTTTTAATCTCCAGAAGTTAGCGGACTCACTAGTGTCGTCCGGCCGATCTCACCCCACACACACACACACACACCCCGCCCATCATCCACCTCTGGCTGGACATCAAGGCTCCGTCAGCGTAGAGGGTGTATCCGAGTCCCTGTGTCTCCTCAGCGTGTAACAGATATGTGGAGTGAATCAGACAGATGCCAACATGCTAGTTAGGATTGGATGATGAGTCGCCTGTCAGATGCTCACTCTTTGCAGAGTGCGTGCAGGTGCTTGTGTGTGTCTGTGTGTCTGTCTGTCTGTGCTTGTGTGTATGGATGTTTGTGTGTGTGTGTGTGTGTGCAGATGACGTTGTGTCCTTGGGCAAGGCACTTCACCCTACTTGCCTCGGGGGGAATGTCCCTCTACTTACTGTAAGTTGCTCTGGATAAGAGCGTCTGCTAAATGACTATATGTGAGGTTCTCTTCACTAAAGTCCTCTTCACTGAAGTCTTCATGTGGTAGAAAATAAACAGCAAAATATATATTTTTTTTTTATCAGTGCGTGCAGGTGCTTGTGTGTGTCTGTCTGTCTGTGCTTGTGTGTATGGATGTTTGTGTGTGTGTGTGTGTGTGCAGGCTCTGATTTCATACCAGAGAACCTCATACAACATAGTCATTTCTGGTATGCGCGTCAAGGAATTAAGAACCGTTAAATTGAATTAAGACCGTTCTCTATGTACCGAAATATTGCTCATTTAAGGAGGTCAGAACTCAGTGTTTTTTACTGATTCAAGAAACACATTCTCGTCTCATGCCGTCAGCCTGAAAGGATTCGTCGAAAGACACGTTCCCTGTTCTTCGTTTTGATATTCTGGGACAAGGTTGCGTCGTCGTACCATGTGTGTCTTTTTATGTGGCCCCAGTTCAAACGTCTGCTGTGTGTGAGGGGGTGTTGTTGGGGGGGGGGGGGGGGGGGGGGGGGGGGGGGGGGGGGGCAGAGGCCCTGGGGTGGAGCAGAGGCCGACCAGGGCCACTCCAACGGTCCTGTCACACCACTCCAAGCCTTCAGATTCACTTATGCAAATGAGCGGTTAAAAGACGTCGTGTCGTCGGACTCCTGCATTAATGCCAGAACAACAACATTTATGCTAAGCGAGGCCCGGGAGGAAATGTCGGAAATATTATGTAAAATGTGTGCTTTGTGTCCGAGTAGCTTGTGCTAAAGCTTTTCTTTGGTTCTCTGTTGCTACCGTTGTGTGTGTGTGTGTTGTACGAGTTATCTTTTACACATCCAGTGCTATGCAATGCAGGTGGAATGTCCTTTTTACTTTAGAAAAGGGTAGAACAAGCGGGTTGTAGTTATAAGACTGTAGTTTGAGGTGAAAAACATGGAAAATGTATTTGGGTTAACTCTGTCCTCATTAATAATGATTGTGTTTGGATAAATAGTGTCCTACTTTCAGCTTCCTGGGTTTTAAATAATCCCAATAGACTGCTCGCTAGGTTATTGATTGATTGGAATAGTCCTCAAAGGTCATATTCATAAAACATAAGGGTGTGATTAACACTTTGCTGTCTGTGAATCTTAACCAGGGGTTAATATATTGCACATTGCCATGTTGTGTTAGCCTTAGAGCTGGAGACTTAATAGCCGTGTGTTTTATTTAGTGCTGTTTCACATGGTACATGCTGTATTAGGATTGCACACACCATTTCCAGGGTACAGTGAAAGTGTGGGCACATCAATAATGCTGTTTGTAAGATTAGCAGGATAATTGGAGAAGACTGACTGACTTTCCTGGGCCGGTGCTATAAAGCCAGTTCATTGCTAGTGTGTGATCTTATTGTTCGTTTCATGGTGCTTAAGATATCAAACGGATTGTCCCGTGCATCTTTCCTATGAAGTGAGATGGCTGAGCGGTTAGGGAATTGGGCTAGTAATCCGAAGGTTGCTGGTTCGATTCCCCGGCTGTGCAAAATGACGTTGTGTCCTTGGGCAAGGCACTTCACCCTACTTGCCTCGGGTGGAATGTCCCTGTACTTACTGTAAGTCGCTCTGGATAAGAGCGTCTGCTAAATGACTACATGCGAGGCCCTCTTCACTAAAGTCCTCTTCACTAAAGTCTTCATGTGGTAGAAAATAAACAGCAAAATACACTTTTTTTTTAAATCAGACCTCACATTTAATAAATCAGTGAGGTTGCTTCCCCTTAAAGATAATATAATTGTGTGAGTGGGTAGAGGGAGGGTTTTGTAATGCTTTTAACCTGAATTGGGTCGTTTGGCCTTGATACGGGATGACTGGAAGCTGTGGGTATGTTGAGTAAATACAATACTAACAGCGTTTTAGTTCTCCCATTAAATGTGCCTTTTCAGGAGTGTGCCATTAATGTGGAACAGCTTGTACAAATTACTGTCGATTATTTACGACCTATAGACTGACCACCACTTCACATGCCCTTCCTGACACTAAGAATGAGCCCTCTTTTGCTAATTCCCAGAGCAAATCGACATGCTTTATTGTAGACAAAAACACGTAAGCTCTCAGAAGCTTTTGGGAGCTGTGTACATTTTCCTCTCAGATGGGCGAACCCATGTTTTTGTTACTCAAGGCATTTGTCTGAATCTATTGACGAGCCACAGTGAAAAGACTGGTTTTCCAATAAGCTCACAGACACAGCCCTGTTCCATGTTAGACCTTTTAATAGCAACACATACAATCGCAGAAGTAGGAAAACATCTCTGTTGATAAGCCGAAGGCCACAGATTATATAAAGACACTTCAAAAGTATCGTTCAACACTCACAAGGTTAACAACATTCAGTTGTAAATGTAAACACACTCTATACTAACAGAACGTCGATACATGTGCACGATCTTGAAGTTCTCCGTTTGTTTCTTTGTGAAGGAGGATAGACTGAAAGCCAACAACACTATTCAATTCAATTCAATACATTTGTATTGGCCCTGTAGGGCAATTCAAGTGAAGCATAAAAATCTTAGGAGAAAACTTACTGTACATGCGATCATAAAAGCACTTTGATCGTGAGTAAAGTAATAGCAGACATCAAGTTTGCAAAGTGCAATTACTAAAAAATAAAAATAAAAAAGAAGGAAAATGGTCTGTAACACTAGCTATCGCCTTAGGACGAAGCTGCTGAGTTCAGGGACCCTGCCCCCCTCTCTCCCCCCCCTACCCCGCCCCCCCCCCCCCCCCCCCCCCTCCCAGAGGGCAGAGAGTGGCCCCCCTACCCCATCCCCCCCCCCTCCCGGAGGGCAGAGAGTGGACCTCCTGCTGCCAGGGCTGAAGTGGGTCGACTAAGAAGGAGGTGTTTTCTCTGACCAGGTGCCTGTTTGTTCTGAGCGGAGAGCCAGAGGAAGGCACACACCTGTCGTCT
Organism: Osmerus mordax; assembly: GCF_038355195.1. Classification (NCBI taxonomy): domain Eukaryota; kingdom Metazoa; phylum Chordata; class Actinopteri; order Osmeriformes; family Osmeridae; genus Osmerus; species Osmerus mordax. Next base: position 8,213,121 of record NC_090076.1, on the reverse strand, counting down.
CAGAGCAGGTGTTCCCCGCTCTCTACAACCCTGTCTGGCTCTTCACCTCAAACATTCCCAATACTGAAGATCAGGACTAAAATGAAAATAGAGTTATGACAAATAACCTAAACCGTTATATATCAAATAACATCAAATAACAGTTTTGTCCTCATTTAAAGAGTTTAGCTTCCTCAGTAAAGACTTTCTTTGCTGTCCTCAAATGACAGTTTGTCGTCTGAGTGCGCCCAGGTATTTAGGTGCTACTACAAACGATGTTGACTGTGTTGTCTGCAATGGCAGTCTGAGATGGACTACAGCACGACAACGCAAAGCACCGCAAGGCAGTGAGTGACCACTGAGTATTCATTACCAGCCGATAAGAATCCAATCGGTTTCGCGATGCATTTCCTCTCTGACGGGAATACTCGGAAGGTTGCATTAGAGCTCCCGTGATTGGAAGAGAACTATTTCCTTGGCACAAGTGAGACATCGATAACCAGACTGGACCCTGCACAGCCACCGACGGGAGTCCTACATTTAAATAAATGCCACCTCGCTCTCTCTCCTGCTCCCACAGAACGGGGAACGAAAAAAATCACCTCAATGTTGATTCGTTGGAATACGGAAGAGGGATGTTCTGTTTACCTCTGGTTACATATGACCTAGGCTACTATCGTATCGTATTGTATTTCCCTGTGTGGTTCATCATCCAACTTTTACTCACATCTTGAAAGGGGTTTTAGTTGAGCTCCAAAGCAATTGCTTTCACAGCAGCGTCACCCAGGGAAAATGAAACCACTGGAATGATAATCCCAAAGAGTGGACACCACTTTCCCAGTAAATTAATTAGAACGACTTCTAAAATAAAATAAAAAAAGGGTTAGGGTAGAAGTTCAGTGTCTGGAAGCGATGAATTGTTTCAGCTTGACATGGCCCCCTTGCTTGTGGAGGAGCATGTCCAGACACAAACAGCTGAGTAATGAAGATGGATGCATTCTGTTATCAGGTAGCCACTTACTGGGGCTTGATGTAACCTTAAACATTGCGGATAGCTCTGTGGCACTTGCACAAAGAATCTAATTAATGAATAGCCCCCATGAAAGAACACTGGGCTAGTGTGCATTTGCAGATGAATAGCAGACGTTAATGAAGCGCTGTTCAAATATCACACAGAGAGTACTTAGCTAGACTCAAAGAGTAAGACTATATCTACGTGGTGCTTTTAAAACTTATTGGAAGTGAGTGTGTGTGTGTGTGGGTGTGTGTGTGTGTGCGCACCTGTGCAAGTGTGTTTATCTGTGCAGGCGAGCATGCAACGTGCGTACATGTGTCTACATATGCACAAGTGGCAACTTGTGGGTGGAGTTTTTTGAGGGAAAAAATAAAAAAAACTAGCTTAGCGTCATGCCTGAGGTGAAAAGAGAGAGAGAGAGAGAGGACAGGTGTGAGGATGGGATTCCATGCAACTGTTTACTCTAACAATAGGAGCTCTGTTTGCCTTCCATTAAGGACTTTGGCTAGGGATTCTTTGTTTGGGGGGGGAAAAAAACTGTTATTGTTAAAAGAAGAGGATGTTTTCTACCTGAATGCACTTAGCGGTGTAAGCTAAACGCAACTACATCAAATCCTCCCCAGATCAAATGAAAGAGTTGTCATAGCTACAGAGCATAACTGCCTGTTTCCTTCTTCTCCCTGTGTGTCTCACAGTACCGGCTCCAGAGGCACCACCCGTGCCGAGTCCTGATCTGCTGGTGGCAGACGTGGTTGCTGCTGCTGCTAGCCTGCGTTCTCCTGGGCCTGGTGCCCTACGTGGTCTACTGCATGACCGCGCTGAACAACCCCCCGCCGCACACCACCTTCAAAGTGGCGGCGGTCCTGTTTGGCGTGCTCACCGAAACCCTTCTGATTAAGTGAGTGTTTCGCGTTGACGCGGTGTCGGTCGAGCCGTTTCCGTGGCGCTGCGTTCGCTAGCTGGCTTCTCCCAGACACCGTTCTGGTTTTCAACCTGTTGGGGAGAGGGGGAGGCTCCGAAATTAATTTAGAAGCTGGGACCGCAGTTTTGCCGGGAGGCGCGCACATCTGTGCGTGTCTAATTACAGAGTTGACAATATAACTTTCCATAGGACATTCTGTGACATTTTTACGCGTTTTGTATTAAAGAAAATTCACAACCGGGAATTCAAAGCATTGATTTTTTTTGTCAGAAAAACCTGATGGATTTGTTCTTGGCCTGCGTAGCTGGGAATGATGTTTGGACTTTTAGACAATAAAATGAACTGCACAGGGTGTGTGGGGTATGTCTCTCCATCTTTCTCTCTCTTTCTGCATCTCTCTGTCTCTCCATCTCTCTGTCTCTCCCTCTCTCTTTCTCCATCTCTCTGTCTCTCCATCTCTCTCTCTCTTTCTCCATCTCTCTGTCTCTCCATCTCTCTCTCTCTTTCTCCATCTCTCTGTCTCTCCATCTCTCTTTCTCTTTCTCCATCTCTCTGTCTCTCCCTCTCTCTCTCTCCATCTCTCTGTCTCCCTCTCTCTTTCTCCATCTCTGTCTCTCCCTCTCTCTTTCTCCATCTCTCTGTCTCCATCTATCTTTCTCCATCTCTCTCTCTCCATCTCTCTTTCTCTTTCTCCATCTCTCTTTCTCCATCTCTCTGTCTCTCTCCCTCTCTCTGTCTCTCTCTTTCTCCATCTCTCTGTCTCTCCCCCTCTCTCTTTCTCCATCTCTCTGTCTCTCCCTCTCTCTTTCTCCATCTCTCTGTCTCTCCCCCTCTCTCTTTCTCCATCTCTCTGTCTCTCCCTCTCTCTTTCTCCATCTCTCTGTCTCTCTCCCTCTCTCTTTCTCCATCTCTCTGTCTCTCCCTCTCTCTTTCTCCATCTCTCTGTCTCTCCCCCTCTCTCTTTCTCCATCTCTCTCACTCTCTCCTACCTTGCCTCCATTCTTGCATTAGACTTAGTTTCACTTTTTTCCTTTTTCATAATACTAATTGGAATAATGCCTTGGGCCATGTAAACCATTAGCAAATGAACAGCATGCTTTTATTAGTAACCCACTTGTAAATAATGTATTAAATGCCAGGCACAAACATTATCAACTCGATGCTGTTTTCATAATTGAAGAAATAGTGCTCGACTTTCCCGTCTGAATATACTCAAACAAATTCAAAGTGAAAGATGATATTTGTGGTAATGGTGATACAAACATACAATCTCCCTGGGTTGCCTTTCATACTAACAAGGGAAATTAAAACCTTGGATGGTTTGTATGTAGTATTTTCATCCCTTTGTTTTAAGGAAAGGGGCTGTTTGTAATCAACTCTATAAGGCTTGTAAGTTTTTCCAATTAAACCAGTTTTGCTCATTGACTGGTGATTAATATTGCGGTCGAGTTGGTAATTTGCTTCTGCACCATTATGTAGTTGTGTCAACGCTTATATTGAGCTGTAATTTTACGGAAGGAAATTGTTGAAAACAGCACATTTGATCCGAGAAACATTGTGTTCCAAGGACTGTTCAGAGGATATATCCTTTGTCTCCTTTTGAGAACCAAGATCGTAAATCTCAAATTCGATGGAATTTTTTATTCCTGTAATATAGCACCCAGACTGCTGTATTTAGACCATTTCAAATCTCGGAATAACATTTTTCCGAATGGTCGAACCTGGCCTTCCTCACTCCTCCCAAACCGCATCAAAGATCCTCCACATTTTACATAATCAAATTCTCCATGCCCTCTCCTTAAAAAAAAAAATCATTAGTTCTAGTCTTCTGGATGACTTCATGTCCTCCACCTTCCTTCTGCGTTGTCCTCAACCCCCTCGTACCCACTGGCCCCGTGTCCGAGGCAGCTTGGTGGGCAAGGTATAGAGATGTGGAGCCCCACAGAGCCATGCCCCATGGCGGCTGTGCCGGCTGCCCCGTGGCGGCTGTGCCGGCTGCCCCATGGCGGCTGTGCCGGCTGTGCCGGCTGCCCCATGGCGGCTGCCCCATGGCGGCTGTGCCGGCTGCTCCGTGGCGGCTGTGCCGGCTGCCCCATGGCGGCTGTGCCGGCTGTGCCGGCTGCCCCATGGCGGCTGCCCCATGGCGGCTGTGCCTGCTGCCCCATGGCGGCTGTGCCGGCTGCCCCATGGCGGCTGTGCCGGCTGCCCCATGGCGGCTGTGCCGGCTGCCCCATGGCGGCTGTTCCGGCTGTGCCGGCTGCCCTATGGCGGCTGTGCCGGCTGCCCCATGGCGGCTGTGCCGGCTGCCCCATGGCGGCTGCGCCGCCTGGGATGTGCCTCCCTCCTGCTAGCCTGTCAGGCTGGGTCTAAGTCAGCGCCGGCCCCCTGGGGAAGGAGCTCTCCTGAGCGGGGGAGCCCGCCCATTCTCACTAGCTTCCAGACCGCGTGACATGGTAACCTTTTGAAAATTGCTCCCAGACAAACATTTACAAAAACAACAGGAAATAAATAAATAAATAACTACCCTCCCCCCCCCCCCCTCCCCGAACACACACACTATCCAGTCTGACCTTTTGCTGTTGTTATTGTGTTTGCCTCAAATTGTGGGCTTATTTGTTCATTTAGCCTGCCTCTTAATTGGGAAGAAACGGGAGCGGGCACAAGCAGCCTGGTGCCAGAGGAGGTGAAGCTCGTTGCCGTCTGCCTGCTGATTGGGCGAGGCAGATGTCCAGTGGAGTGAGCAGAGGGAACGGCTCTGGCCTCTGTGTCGTGCCTCATCCCTTTTGACACACAACCGCACTGCATCAGCTTGTCCATCTCACGGAGCAGCGTTCCTTCAGAGCCCCGTGTTTACAGTGTTTGTCTCTGGGTGAATCATGTAGCCGATGCAGGTATCAACGTAGATGAGTCATACAGTTCTGGGACATACAGCGGGATTCAAGACTTGGGTTAGCCTCCACAGTGTCTCTCCGTAGAAAGAGTGGTGGATTACGAGTGATGTCGTGGGAAGTGTTCGACGCCTCGAGCTAAGAGACGTTTTGAGAAAACGACAAACGTCTGCGTTTCTCAGAATATATTCTGTTGGCCTTGGGGAGTGAAAAGTTCACAGGGCTCTGAACAAAGATACTTACACAGTCTTCCTTCAGCTCAAGTTCCTCTGTGGTCTCTGTGTCGATTGCCCCTCTTCTACTACTCTAACACACGTGTCTTTTATTCAGTCAGAAGTGGACGCCCCACCTTGAACCTCCCTTCGAGGTTCCAGGAAACGACAGCTGTCCTCCACTGTGTCCATGTCCCTCCCTCGCAGCTCTGTGATTGGACAGAGTCAGAGTCACATGACATTTTTTTTTTTTAAAGGCTTGAACTCACTTTCAGAGCTCTGTCACACAATATGCCCCCCGCCTCCCTCAAAGATGCCCCCTTCCCCCCCTCCCTCCTCCTTTACTGTCATAGCAAGAGTCTCCACACTGAGACAACTCTGCTCTGACCATGCCACCTCAACATTTTTATACCCCATGGCCCGGAGGTTGGAAAGTCTCATTATGCCGTGTTAGATTTATTAAAATAGATTATGGAAATGTTAATTAAGTCATTAATTACATTTATTTAAGCGGGATTGACAGATAAGGGAGTGTGTATGCAAGGGTGTGTGGAAGGGGAAAGGGGGGTCGGGGGTGTTGAGCTCTCTGGGTGGTTTACAGGATGTGATTAGTGACAAGGGACACTGTGGAGATCGCGTCCAACAAGGAGAATAACTGCTAGCGGTGACATGATACAAAGTGGCCTACCCTGTTCTTTTCACCTCACGCCACTGTCTCTAGCAGTTTGCCAAGCTGGCGGGGGATAGGCTGCTAGTGGGGCCCTTTAGCAAACATCAGGACATACACAGCCAAGACCGTTCCTTTTGTAGAATTGAGGTCCAGTGATACAGGAGCAAATACAAGCAGGGCCGGCTCAGAACGCTACTGACTGCTCTGGTATTTTCCAAGCACAGTCATCTTGCAGACGCTCTTATCCAGAGCAACTTGCAGTAAGTACAGGGACATTCCCCCCCCGAGGCAAGCAGGGTGAAGTGCCTTGCCCAAGGACACAACGTCATTTGAATCATGGAATCGAACCAACGACCTTCTGTTTACTAGCCCGATTCTCTAACCGCTCAGCCACCTGACTCATTGTGTGAGTGTTTGGAGGAGGCATTTGGAGGGACATTTGGGCAAAGGGCCTCAAACCATATTTCCAATCTGTTACTAAAGAAAGCACTAGGCAGCGATTGTGAGATGAATCACCTCAGAGTTGATACTGTGGAACTCTCTTATCTGTTGACAGCTTAGTTACCGTGGAGCACAAGAAATGTGTTTTTCAATTCTCAGAGAATTGAGCTTTTCTTTGCCCCATCAAACCTATATTAAGGGATGGAAAATTGCTTTGATCGTTGGTGATAAGTGCAAATGATGGTTGTAGAAACTGTGGAACTGCGAGTTCTGATGTGATATATTGATTTGATTTCCCATTTTCGTAAATAAAACATTTAATCTTATCCACCCATCAAACAAACATTTTCAGGAGTTACGACCAGAGTAGCATGTTGATTATGCACAAAGATAAATCTAAAATGCGAATTGCTTTTAGTCAAAAGGTGGTTAAATTTTTCCCTTGCAAAGAGGTGCCTTAAAACCTTTGCATTTCCTCCCTTGATTATGTATCTAGACAAACCCAGCATGCAAAACTGCAGTGGGCAGAATCATTTCCACCAACACTTCTCAGAAGTGTCCCACATAGGTTTGTGCACCAAATAAAATATTCTTTCAGTGTTGGAAGAGGGAGACACAGGGGAATATGCTTGTGTGCAGCCATTCTCTGTCCTTAATAGATCACAGCAGTGTGTTCTTTGTTTACTAACGGCTTGTTTAAGGGGGAAAGGGTGGGCTAAACAATGTGATGAGGCTTATGTAATTAAACAAGCCAAGTTATCTGTGCTGCTGCTCTGAAACTGGTCATATCTAAACAGACTGAGTATAGATTGGTCCTGCAGGGCTCCACTCTCTCATCCCCTGTTGTGTGTGTGTTTTCTCAGGTGTGTGTCCAGCTACCTAAGTAGCAGATACCGGCTGGCCAAGATGTCAGCCGTCAGCGCGCTGGTCTGAGTTGGGACGAGGTGAGCGAGGCGAGCACAGGGAACCCGGTGCCCCCCAGCGGCTGGTCGTGAGGTCGTAAGCAGAGCAGGACGGCCCAGGTGAAGGAGAGGAGGGGGGGAGGGACGTTAAGGCTGGCTCCGCCTCCTCAAGATAAAGCATGTGACTTTGAATAACCTGTGTCGGCTCAACGCGTCGGTGTTATAAAGGATTCAGAATCAACCCTAAGCACTTTATCATGGGGGGGGGGGCTCAGTTTTTTTGAACATTTTAAAACACTTTAAAGACTTGGTTTTTAAACAAATTTGACGTCAAGGAACATCTCGAAAACTACAACTGAAGAAACGCAGTAGAGACAACGGTCGTTGCGACGGAAACACGGTTGGATATACACCAGGGGATTACGTTTGAACCGAAAACAAACACACCTTCCATGCAGGACCAACATAATCACCACAGCTGCAAAAACCCAACAACGGCAGCAGTGTGCCTCGTGTAGGTCGTAATAGATTACGAAATTAAATTAAAAAAACATTCTGTACGTCAGTCCATAATCACATGATCATCACACCCGTGCTTTACCCTATAGGCAGCATTTTCCCCAGCTCACGACCAATCGGATGTAAGTATGGCGCTGGGGAGAAAAAACAACCAACTCCCGGGTACTGTGAGTGTGTCTTTAACGATGCCTGCGCAGAGACAATGGGGAGCCGTTTTGATTAGTGTCACCTGTCCTTGTGCATCTCGTCAGCTCCATTAGGGCCCAGGCTCCCCTGCTCCTCCTGCTAATTGAATGGCCTGTGAAGTGGTGACGAGGACAGGGGGCGACGGTGGCATCTGTGCCTCCTGAAAGGGGACTGAGGCCCAGGTGGAGGGGCGCGGTGGGACAGGCTATTCGGAGCGCTGGATAGCACAGCCTCGCCAAATAGCTCAAATGAATTGTGGTTTTTTTATTATTATTTTTTATATACCGGCTGGATAAACATTGTCATGTATGATATAGGGCTGTAACGTCCGTGCTTCTCTTGCTGGGCAAGTGCTCTGGTCTTATCTGCATGAGCTGGGAGCTACAGCCCGTGTAAGTGGGTCCTCCCCCCTGTCTGCTCTGGTGGAGAGTACAGCTCCACAGGCTTTACAACCTCCCCGCCTGCTCTCTGCTCTCTTCCACCCTCTCCATCGCCACCAGCTGCTCCTCTGCTGTGCGAAGCCGGGTGAGGAGGCCCGGGCTGTAGGCCGGGGAGGGGAGAAACACCCGCCGAGGCCCCACCATCCACGGGTCTCCTCCCTCTCTCTCTCTCTCTCTCTCTCTCTGTCTCGCTCTCTGTCTCTCTGTCTGTCTCTCTCCCTCTCGCTCTCCCTCTCGCTCTCTCTCTGTCTCTCCCTCTCTCTCCCTCTTTCTTTTTCTTCCTCTTTCTCTCCCCCTCCCTATCTCCCTCCCCCAAGCTTGGTAAATGCCACCCAGAGCCGGCGGAGAGGAGGCCCCGTGTGCCCGTGCCCGTGTGTTTCCAGGGCTTAGCGTGCGCGTGCAACGGACAGATGGGCACTTTCATGAGTGTATGAGTGTGGATTATGCCGCCCGCTACATCTGGGGCTCCACATGGCACAGCAGACTGCGGCGCGGGAGGGGAGGTAGGTACGCGGGGAGGGCCCTCCTGCTGTGGGCTCCTGTATCATCCGTGCCCGCCGACAGGGCATTGGCACAACCCGGCAGTCCGAAAGGTTAAGCGCCCAGGTTGGATCTCCTGTACTCTACGGCACATGCTGTGGTATCTCTCAGTCTGGCATCTCACGTGACACCTGTTTTCATTATTTCCTCCTTTTTTTCCAGTTTGTTCACTTTCGGTTCTTTTGACCGGTATTTCTATGGTTCAGTGGAATTGCAATGTGTATGTTAGATTCTGTTCCATGTGCAACCTGAATGAGTGCTTTTCAAAATGCCCCCGCTGAAGAATGTTGAAGGTATTTAGTGTACAGACTATATGCAGGAGAGTGTCACCTCGGAAGATCCTTCCATTGTTTAACTAATGCTCAATCGATAGCATCTATGAATGCCTTTTCAATTTACAGGGACGGAACAAACATGTTGTCATTGTTCGTCTGTGTACCAGACCTGCTAAAGCTGCATCTTACTGTATCTTCCTGTTAAACCGGTGCACTCTCTCTGTCTCACAAAGAATATAATTGCTGCTTTCAACACCATGTTAGAATTTCTGGCTCTCTACGAAGAAACTTGCACAGTGCCATTTTTATTAATTTTTGGGATGAATTTTCACGATATCCAATGTAAGGTTTTTATGTTATATTGTCTAGTACAAAAATGTTATTTTGTATCTCAAAGAAAAACTTTTGTAATTGGTGCAATTATCAGGAATATACAGTACATAAACATACTTAACATTTGAGTTTTTCAAGTTTGGGTTTTTAGCCTTGTGTGTGTTTTAACTAAAAGCAAATACTACTTTCGAAGGAATTGTTTGATCCCAGGCCATGATATGGACTGTAATTAATGAGTCATGTGTGCTTTATCAGGAGCCAGTAGCATCGTCCATCCATTATGAATGGCTAAATCTGCTGGAAGAGATGGTGCTGAGCCTGGGTCTGACAGGCCTCCAGGTGAACCCCCCACGGCTCTTGAACCACGTGAACAAGCCATCCGCTTTGAAGCACCAACACAGATTGGGCTCATTGGGCCAAAGTGCCAAATGTCCCAGGCAGAGGGAGTTTTTTTGATCTGCTCTAGATTTGGCTACCTGTTGAGGAGGATTAAACAAAAGACAGACGGCGTTTGCATTTCATCCACACACAGAATCATTAGCTATTCTTGTGGGATCGGCCGCAAAGCGAGCACCTTTTTTTCAAATTCTCGTTTAAAAGTAAGAAATGCACAGCAATTAAAAGAGGAAAGGAAAGGTTCCCTCTGGACCTGAGGACGCTCCAGACATGTAATTTCATCCGACCCATAATGAAATCACATGGCCACGAAACCACTTGTGAAAAACAAAGGTTGCTGACTGTACGATGATGTATGCAAAGCTTAAGACAACAAGAACAAAAGTGCAAGACTGTCTGTTGCCCCTACTGTCGGACATGAATGAATTAAATGAATTACCAGCACAGCGTGCGTGGTTTCAGGATGTGAGCTGGCATGTGGAGGCTATTGCAACAACGGTAAGGCTTTCTTCATGGGCCTCGCGTTAAAGGAATTACACATAGCAACCAGAGCCTTTAAGACAGGGTGACAGTTTTGCGTACGGTGGCAAGTCGCAGTGGCAACGGAAAGAAATTTGTGGGACTGCACGACGTCTGGCCCGTGGTTGGTTGTGATGCGCCGTGAGGAGGGGAGATGCGGGAACCCAGGAGTGCAGCTCTCCTCAGCTGTGATGCAAATAGACAAGGCATTGTGCTTAAACAACGCAATAATATTCACGGCTCGAGACGATAACATCACTAGATGTGCAGTAACGGAAAGAAAAGGGGAAAAAAAAGAAGATGTCCGCAGAGGTTATTTAAAGCGATACGACATAGAGACCTGACATTGCAGAAAGTCCTTACTGCCTGTCCAATTGGCTTTGTTTCATTTCTTAGATAAAACCAGATGAGTACGTGGCAGTGCTGCTGTTGAGTCACAGAGACCGCAAGGGGAAAATACAATTTCCATAATAGTATGTATATTGTATTCCAGTCCATAGTCAAATTCTAATGTACACTGCTCCAATGCAACCCTCTACACTGCGTGGTCGCTGCTAAAGGTGGAGTGGATGGTGGACATGTTGCGGGGGCGTCCGATAACTTTGTCTTCCACCTGTAATCTGATACTGCTGAGAGAGGAGGGATAGGCCTTAGTTCCCTCGGTGATTTATGATTGAGGACATGTTAATAAAAATATCAAAACAATCTGGGCTCTGGTGGGGAAGATACCAGTCCGATGCGTACATCATGCGCGACAGGCCCGTGCAGGGAATCGCCTACCTTGTAATGTTATGCCTGTATGGGTGCCCCATTCCCCTCTTCTACAGTTGTTGTTGTTGATTTTTTTGGGTCACTTTCCCCACAAGGTGACATTCAGCTGTTTGCTTTCCCGAAGATGGTCCCCTAGCCCTCTGATAGATGTTGCTAAACAAACGCGCCATTGAAAGTTCTTAACTCAAGAGGACTGTTGAGTTATCCTCCAAAGCCGTGCGAGAGCACTGGCCGTGTTTGCAGCGTTTTCCTGCCCTTTCGGAAAACACTGGAGAGGAGAGGAGGCTTCTCTCCTGTCCTGCTGTAACACAATATCCTCCAACACAGAAGGAAACAAGAAGCTATCCCTGACGTAAAACTCAGCTCTGTGTCTTTTTCCTTCTGTGTTCTGTCCCTCCGAAAAACACCCTTTTTTATAGCGACAAAGTAGACTGACATTTGAGTTCTAGAGAGGAGTATTTTTTTCATGGTAGTATGACTGTATGAACTGACACGATGTAGAACAAAGGTTCACACAGTTGTCTGATGGATATTGAACGTGAGCACCGAGGGAGAGCAATTTATGTTGAAAGTCTCTTAAACTGCAACGATATAGCCTGTAACTATCCAACTTAATTCCACTTCTGTCATTATTATTCTTGAAATCTCAACGATTTTCTGTCAAGATGTCTCGCCTGAACGCAAAAATCATCTCAAAGTAACACAATGTTCTTGCGAGGCAAATTTTAGCCGACATGAGCGATTTGGCCCTGACATCGGCAAAATTTGAGTTGTGTTAATGTCAAGAGAGATGTGGCCTCCTTTTATTCACCACTAGATTGGCCAGCGGCTGATTCCCAAAAGGAATGCATTAACAAAGCAGTTAATTCTCTCATTAATTAAAAAAGGAATCACAATTCAGCGAACACTTCGAATTAATCTGTCGAGATTTGCTCTCACACGTTGCTAACATTCTGGTCTAATTCAGGAAATTGCAGACGGAGAGGCATGTTTTACTTCGTTCTACTCCCACGATGAGATGTGTCTCTTCTCCAGTGTGATATAGCCTTGGGTATGCACACAAGACTCTGGGAGGACCAACTGTTCACACCGTTGTATTCATATTATGTCACTTAAATGTAATTCATGGCCTATAAGTTAGTAATTAGAGAGATTTAAAAGTGTGTACTCGGTGTCATCTCACCAAAACGTGTGCTTGAACGATGCAAGCAATGCTAAATGTGTTATCCTGTTCTTTAATGAGATGTCTGGAGCTGTCAGGACCAGCCTTGTGAACCTTGACACGTGTGTGAGAATCATTTTGTGTTTCTACCCATCGAGGGTAAAGCGGTCCAAGAGGTGCAGAGTCTGAATTCCCCTCAAACATTGTCTCTTATCTTATGTACAGGTAGAGTATTAACCCCTAGGACATAGGCCTACTCAGAAACATAGCATACAATATAGTATATTCAAAAGCATTTTTATAGATTTTTGTCCATGTGGTCAGATACCTGACATTCACTGGTATGAAACTGTACTGGATACAACCCCATTTTCGAAGGTGAGGTGTTAATAAAGCTTTTCTTAGCTGAAATACCTCAACACACGAGTGGAATAAAACACAGGGTGGTGTCGTCACTGAACGTTCCAGTAGCTCACCTTTCAGACCTGCTCACAGACACCTAGACTTAAGAGATATCCCCATTAACACTGAGAACTAGAAAGCTGTGGGCTCTTTTTTCCCTGTCTTCAGACAAGTCAGGTATGACAAATTAAGCCTGTGAAGTCATTAGATTAAGATAAGAACTTATCTTTTACTTCGAGACTTTTAACTGTTGTGTTTTTCTTTTCTCCCCCCTCTCTCTCGCTAGGCCTCCCCTTTTTCTTGAAACGCCCGCAGTAATTGGGATGTGATACAAGCAGAAAGACCAGATAGGGTTTTAACCCTGTCATGGTTTTAACCTTTTATGTCTGGGCTAGGTCAGAGACAGACCGAGTGGAGACGTGTTAATACTCATTTAAGGAGACCAGGACAGAGCACCGCTTGTTTTTCTCCAGGTACATTTGCCAAGAATCTAGAAAGAGACTGCTTTGTGCGGTCCAGGCTTATTAAAGCCCTGGAGCGATTCACGGGGTCATTGAGCAAGCCTGATGTAGTTCCTCCATTTCCAAAAGCATCACTTAGAAATATTCAACAAGAGTTCCCACAGGAGTCCTGGAAATCCATTTAAATGGTCTTTTTAACGTTGAACTGGTTTGTGCAGAACCTGTTTCGGAATATCACAGAATTCCTGTTCGTCTGACTGTTGTGAAGCTGTATGAATCCATGTTCCAGGCAATTAGAACTGTAATGAATTCAACACCATCAGTACGATCTCCCCAATCTAAACATGATTGTGGCCAAGCTGCAGCCATGACACCAAAGAGATTAAACAAGTTTTTTAATTCATCGGCCTAATTCCATAATCTGTTTCTTTCTCGTTCAGACTAAGCCGTGCTGCATATTTGATTGAATAAGCCTTATACTTGTCATCTATAATCTATATTTTCCTTTCTCATGGCATTTCTACTGGATGGCCATGTCACAACAAGGGGGTTTGGATGTGTGGAGATTCATTCTCGAAATGTTCCATTGCCTGTGCCTCACAGAGCAGAGACCACAAAGGGAAACTCTGAATGAAGTATGCTGAAAAACGGAACAAGGGTTCTGAATCCTTTGTCTTCAAGGTCAGACAGTGGCACCACCTTGTTGGTATTCAGGCCTTGCCTTGTTGCTGCTAATTGTGTCTATGTTTCCATCCGCATGTTCCACGTTCCCTTCAGAAGGACACGCAAGACATGCAGAGTAGCTAGAACGTGCTGCTTGTTTTCGTAGACATGACAAAACTGCCCCATGACAGAGAAAGGCTCGACAATAATGGCTGTATGGTTAGAGAGAGCGAGAGAGAGAGAGAGAGAGACCTGAGAGAGAGAGAGAGAGAGAGAGACCTGAGAGAGAGAGACCTGAGAGAGAGAGACCTGAGAGAGAGAGAGACCTGAGAGAGAGGGGGGGGGAAGCAAACATTTTATATTCTATTTTAATGGTCTTTAAGTGAGAGGATGTACGAAATAAATCGCCTGAAAAATGGAACCAAAGGATTTTCTTTACTGGGGCCTAAATGGCAAATGCAGCTGTTGGGCATGTTGACGTTCCCTTGATGTTGGTCATAACTTGCTGTGAGCTCATTTCTGGTGCATCATGCCTGCATCCTGACTGAAGTGAGCATTCCATTTTTATGAGGGCAACTTGGTAGTTTGCGCCAACTACCTTTTAATTTCAAATTCTCTGAGAAAACATGAAAGGGCTGGGTCATTAATGTATTGTGGAATTCTCTCCGCTGGATTTCAAACAATTTGCACCATTCGAACTTACTGTCATCTTTTGGAAGGTTGTCATATCTATCTATGCACTGTATAATCAAATGAGATACTATTTACATATCGGATCACAAATGCCAGAGGAGAGCATTAAATATTGAAAAACTGACAAATTCAAAAGAGTAGCTTTTCCACTTCACAGTTTGATGTTGGCTGACTGAAAACCACTATGCCCAGTAAACATGATTATCTCAATTTTGAAAACATAGAGACTTGTTTTTGAGAGGAAAGGTCTACAAAGGCTTGTGTATCCATGGCTACAATAGAATTATCATGGTTAGCGCCCTCTCAGTCGTAGCCCGTGTCTCCGACGTCACTGATCTCTGGACTACTTGTTACTGATCTCTAGATCCAGACTAGCCAAAAGGACTACGAGAGGAACTCGACGTAATGTATTCATGTCGTGTGGTAGATACTTTTATCCAAAGCAACTTGGAGCAGAGGAGGGGATTTTAACCCTTAACCTCTTGACCTGCAGTCAAATGCTCTTAACTACTGAGCTAAAACCCTGAAGTAGAGCCTCTTATCAGGGACCTGCTAGGTGTAAACTGTTGAGACCGCAGCTCTCCTTTATATGAATTGTTAAGAGCCTGGTCCCTTATGTCACAGGGCTAATTGCTATGACAACGCACGTGAGAGAGGTCTCCTTCTCTGTGTTCCGTCCTGTGTTCCATCCTGTGTCACATTGACGGATTACCCCGAATCGAGACCATTCCTCCCAGAGTTGACGACAAATCAAACAACTAAAAACATATAATTAAAACGATAATGATGATGATGAGATGAAAGAAAGTAAACATGATTATCCTTTCCTTACTCTTACTTTTGTGTTGCATTTCTGACATGTTTGAAATAATTAATGGTACCGTATGATAAATCTTGATTATAAAAGGTATCGTCGGATCTTATCTACAAATGACAGTTGCAGAAAAACTCCACATGACTCCTCTATCAATGCCATAGAAAAGGTCTATTTTATTCCTCCCCTCCAACGTGTAAAGGTGTGACTGTGTGACGTGAAAGAACTTATGGTTGGCGTTTGACAATGCTCTGGTAAAAGTAACACGTCGTGTGATCCCTTTCTCTTTTATAATATCTTGGAATCAGGACTGCCTGAGAAAACAATGCACAGCGCCATTTAAACAGCTTCTTTACTGCTGCTAATGAAGTTTGTTTTACAGGACCGCCTCGGTTTATAAATTAGATATGCGGAGACAATAGCAACATTAATGGTGGACTTTTGAAAACGCAAACAGATCTTTTTTTTTTTTTTTTTTTTATTTTTTTACTGCATCTTTGCTACGGCAACACAATGTCACCCCTTTGTGTTGCCAGAGGGGTGTATGAGGGTTGAATCCACGAGGGTCTTCTGTAATAGGCTGGCACGCACCTCACAGAAACAGCCTCTGGACCCTAACACACTGGTGAAGCTGGTCTTGGCATGGCTTTTGGCAGCCATGTAGTTAATATTCTCCTCTGCTACCCATTCTTTCAAGAACGAAAAAAAAGATTACTTTAACTCTCTGGTCCCTACCACTCCTGTTGAAATGAGGAGGCCCTTGGCGTAAATAGATCTACATGTTCATTTGGTGTATTAAGAGAGGCACACAGTTAAAGAGTATTCATTACAATTGTAAATTTCCGCCCTGGGGCCCTTAGCCCCATGCTAGATTACATGAGGTTTACGCTCACGGACAGCGCCTGGCATCTGATTGAAGGTCCAGTGCAGCTAATTAATTTCATTAGAAAGTGAAGTCATCTTCTAGCAGGAATTAATATTTGGAGCGTCATGTTGCTAATTCATTTCCAGATTTAATTAGCTCAGAGAAGAAATGTTGCTTGGGCAAGAGGACTTTTTAATTATCAGCTTGGATAAATTTGAAAATGTTGATGCCTAAGGGTTGAGTTAATTAAAACCTGCATTATTTTAACTTTAATTAGCTCCCATCTTTGTTTTTCTTCACCATATGGCCATGTCCTGTAGTCAAATTTAGTTAATTAAGCTAATTAAGGTAATCATTTTAATTACTCAAGACAATGTGATTGGCTAGAGGAGGACTGCAAGTTTATAGCCAAGTACTTGTTTTTCATCAAGTAGAAGGGACAGAGTTATTTCTGATTGCATTTGGCAAGCATGGTAGAGTGGTTCGAGGTTCTGACAGCCTCTGATGTATAAAGGCTGAAGTCTAATTGCATGCCTTAAAAAAAAAAAAAAAAAGAACATGTCACAAGCACAACTCTTTTAAATCAGACAGTGAACCGCGCCACCCCCCCCACCCATTCTCCAAAGGGGGATCTGGAACTTGGAATTTGAGTTGGCCTTTCTCACCTACGAGAGTTTGAGGACCTCTCAACCCTCGTCAACCCCCGTACGCAGACAATTACTTGTTGTGCATATGTGTGAGCTATATGTATATTTGTATGTATGTGTGTATGTTTTGTATGTTCCCCTTTTGTAATATGTGGTAGCCAGTATGTCTGTATGTATTTATGTTTGTGCGTACCCCTCTTGTAATATGTTATGTGTATTTTTCTATCTGGACTTTGAGTCTGCAAATTAAGTTAAATGAAATAACAAGTCAGGGGAGTCAGGTGGCTGAGCGGTTAAAGAATCGGGCTAGTAATCAGAAGGTCGCTGGTTCGATTCCCGGCCGTGCCAAATGACGTTGTGTCCTTGGGCAAGGCACTTCACCCTACTTGCCTCGGGGGGAATGTCCCTGTACTTACTGTAAGTCGCTCTGGATAAGAGCGTCTGCTAAAGGACTAAATGTAAATACTCTGTCAGAGTGGGGCGTGTCGCGGCTGTATTGCGGGAAACGGCGCCCTGGGCCTCTGGTCGCTCTGGATAAGAGCGTCTGCTAAATGACTAAATGTAAATGTAACAAGCATCGCTAGTTAGGTACAGGTCAGAGCATTGGACGGTGGCTGGCTGACGAGAGGCGAGGCCCTCTGACGAGGGGGTAAAGCTGGGTGCTGTCCTCCCCCAGCCTGACCCCAGCGAGGGTGACAGATGAAGGGTGTGGGGTGTCCATGACATTGCTGGAGAGCAGATGCGAGTCAGCCTGGACGCCGTGGCCCCGTCCAGGAACCTAGGCCCGTCTGACAGATGTAGAGGCTGAAGGCAATAATGAAATAATACTAGGAGACATCATGTCCGTGGTTTCCATCATTGTTAAAAGATTTTGGTATCGGAGTACCCCCACTTAGGTAATTTGTTTCTGTGTATAATCCTATTGCCCACTATTAAATTAAACCAACTGGTCATTTCAGTTTGGAACCTATAAATAACCGGTTGCTATGGGCATTGGGCAGTATGTGCCATGTCTCATCTGATTAGAGAGGAAGCACTTAATAATTCTAACTGAAAAAGGTGACCTTCAGTGCCAGGTGACCTGAGTAGGCCGCTTCACATATGGCCTTAGTAGCAGCAATATTACTAATGTCTGCCTCTAATGTATTTTCACTATCCCTATCCAGAATCGCTCTCCACAAACTATTTTTGACAAATGTTGACGTTGGGCAGGATGGCCAAAAAAAAAAGTGGTAAACTATAACTTTTTACGTG